>NC_080393.1:55294577-55439577 GCF_028751815.1 Salvia miltiorrhiza
GAAAGAGAGGAGCGAGCTCGATTTGCAGAAGGAGATGAACTAGGGCTCGGGCTCCACCGACGCTTCGAATCGAGAGAGAAGAGATCCACTCTCGTCGGGTTACAGCAGCAGCGACGTCGCGGATGGAGGCGGCGGCCGCTCGCCGGCGACGGCTGGAACGGCCAGAATACAGCGCGACGGCAGCTACACAGGGAGCAGCAACAGATCGATTGAGAGAAGAGGAAGGAAGGAGGGCGCAGGGCTGGGCTCGACGGCAGCCAGCGCCGGATTCCGGAGCCACGGCGGCGGAACTCCTCGATGACGGCTGGAACGGGCGAGAGAGGGAGAGGATCGATGGAGAGAAGGGGGAGGATTCTGGATTGAGAAATGAGAGGAGAGAGAAACCGAGTTTGAGGAAGAAGTGGTTTTGGGCCTGGTTCAGTGGGCCGGATACTATTTCTTTGGGCCATTTTTTTTTATTCTATGTGGGCCGAATTTCTTTAATTTTCTTGGGCCTGTTTGAGTTTTGTTGGGTCAATTATGTTGGACTCCTATAATTATTTAAAATGGGCTTCAAATTCATATAATTGGGCACCTATTATTATTTATTTAGGCCCAATAAGACTATTATTTTAGGCTCTCATTATTAATCCTAATTATTTTTAATTAGTGATTAATTTTAATACTTACTAATTATTAGTTGGTAAGTGAGTTAGATTAATTCAAGATGAGTAGATTATTAAGATTAATAATCCGACCTCATAAGACGAGCTTAAATAGGATTAGCATCTCATAATTTAATTAAAGGAATATGAGTCATGCATAATCATTTCACGCATCCTCATTTATTGAGATTTTTCGAGAATTAGAATCTTATTTTATTTTCTCGGATTAAAGGTCAAGCACCAGAGTTAGAGCTAAACCGTGAGTCTGCTATTCAGGTGGGCTTTCTATGTATAAACCAAAATTATTATATAGAATTGCTAAAACTTTATGCTTATGAATTTAAATGATATTGTCAATGCCTAAATGCTTTATGTTTTATTATTAATTGCCTATCTGATGTTAATCGAATTCGGATTCTGGATGGGACCGCAAATCCCTTCGGAATTAGTGTACACCCTTGTGATCGTGAGTCATCTAGCGGGTTGGCCGATCATAGTGTCCGTAGAGGGAGGCCTCCCTCTCGGCACGAGTTACTGATATGGTGATTAATGATATAAATACTGTACAGGTTATTGATAAAAGAAATGATAATATTTTGGTAAATACGAGTCTTTAAAGGAAAACCCTCGTATCTTACTACTGTTGAAAGGCTTGACAATAAAATATTATGCATGTATGTAAATTTCGGCAAGTGTCCACTAAGTTACTCCCGTACTTAGCCCTGCATGTATTTTTAAATGTGCTGGTTGAGCTGTGATCGAGGATGTAGTGTGCAAGCGGAGCTTTTGTCGATCTAGGATGATTACCTCAGAGTAGAGTATATGTCTTCATACATATACTCAAATTGTTATTCCGCTGCGAACATGATTATGTTAAGATATTATGTCATTTGTCAAACAATATGTATTATTTAATAATGTACTAAAACCATTGAGTACCCCGTTTTGGGATAATATTATGTACGGTCCCCTTGTGGCCTTCGTTGATATCTAGATATTTCGATTGATTTCTTTATACAAGTCGAGTCATCAAGAAAACGAATATGCCCTTTCTAAATCCCGCTCCTAAATTCCCTCCCTTAGTCGCGGTTTTTCCCGAATTTGCTATCCTTAGCAAGTGCGGTCGTGACAGAATGGTATCAGAGCATTTCTTTTGCTCTGAGTACTACTCATTCCTTCTAAGTTGAGTCTAGATTAAGTAAGTTAATACACTTTTGAACTAGTTGACAAAAGCTTGGCACTACATCTCGTCACGCTCAACGGAGGTTATGGTAAGTGCTTTCAAGTTTTAATTAAGTTAATTTCTTGAAATGTATGAAGCATGAATAAGTATGACTATTGTATGAATCACAAGAACTTAGAACTGTTAAGTTATATATGCTCACTCTCACGACGGAACATAGAAGAGAACTTAGGGAGATGCCTTAACTTTTTCTTCATGTTACGATGACATCGACAATGACGGTCGAAATAGAGAAAGAAGAATCACACGAAGGGTCGCATGATGAAACCACGAGCATGAAGATTGAGCAGCGTAACGAACGCCAATAGTACGTTGATGGCATGGGCATAGCTTAAATATTCGAGTGTTTTTCTACGATGAGATCTCGAATTAGCTTGGCCTTTTGAACTTATTTTGTTGAAACTTTTAGTGCTCGTTGCTAGATCTAAGAGTATATCATCATTTCATAACAAGCCCTAAGTTCGGTAAACAACGACACTAGAACTATATGATGATTGTCGAATCCTTAATCTATGATTAAGTATTAGGGAGGTCCTTAATACAAGTTATGATTTTGTGCTTGAGAACTAGATTTAGATCACCTCTATGACATGTGCTTGAATACTAGATTTAGACGATGTTGTGATATCTAGATTTCACGAGTTATGATTTTCGAACCGATTCTTGATTGCCAAGTATAGATGTTTGGAACCATATCGTTTTAGTTACTTGTCACGTTTTACTTTGAGTTGACGATAGAACTTCTTTCGTTAGATGGCGAGGACTGCCTATACTCGACGACGACCCTTGCCCCCATGGGCTAGTCCAGAGGAGGTCGAGCGGTCCTACCGCACCTATGCTCCATGTCACGGGGATAACCTCGGACAGTTCCTCGCAGGTTTTCACAGACACTGGGTCGAGGCGAGTGCACATGGAGTATCAGGGTATGACGGTATCCAGAGGTTGATCTTACTGTTACCTTCCGAGTGGCAGGGATGGGCTAGGCAGATCTCTGCCCACTACATCTTTCGCCGAGAAGATTACCACGACCTCATGGGAGACTTCCCTAGCTTCATTGCGGAGCTTCAGGCCTGTTTCACCTTGTGGGGCAGCGCCCCTCTAGGGCCCTACATCCTTCCGGGAAACTACGTACAGGTGGGGACGCCTTTGCCAGCGGAGGCACCCGCTACTGCTCCCGAGCCTCGATGGCCTTGCCACGAGACCCTCCACCACGTGCCTCAGTTCTAGGGCGCCGTGGTAGGCATGATGACGAGGCAGGCCCTTCTCGTCCACGGGCTCGCAGGGATTTTCCATCGCCTCCTGACTCAGCGATCCGAGCTACTACTCCTCCACCACCACTGATACCTACGATAGACGCAAGGTTTGAGGCTGCCATGGCAGATGTCGACAGGGTCATGGCCAACATGAGGGAGTTTCTAGATAGGGGCAAATACCCTATGCAGGAGGATGACGATACAGCACAGTATGGTACGATGAGGATTACTCGTCCTGAACCCGTGCCACCTCCAGCTCCAACCGAGCCTCGTGCCACGGCCAGGATCAGCACCAGAGACGATCCGATCCGTGAGATTGTGGACGATATCTTCCGCTCAGCCCAGATCATGCGGGAGACAGGCGAGGGCCAGGGAGAGACTCTGTTGCCCAGCTGGGAGCCGGGCGAGGATGAGGAGGAGGACCCCGAGGAAGATGAGGAGGAGGACCCCGAGGAGGATCCGGAGGAGGACCCCCTGGCGTCACAGAGGAGCAGTCGTACCGCGACTCAGAGTTCACAGATTTGATAGTTTTAGCTTGTGGATGTACTCCGGAAACGATAATTCGTTCCAATGACTATGATTTTATTTATGTTGTTTCTAGCTAGCATTAGTACGGAAATGTTGGTCTCTAGGACGTTCCGTGAATAAAAACCCTTTTGTGATTGCTTAACTAGTAAGCCGGTACATCATAGGAAATAGACTTTACTTACATTTTGGGTTGACAATGTAAAAGCCCTCGATGAGGCAATATTCCATGAGATAAAAATGACCCTAGCATGGGCTTTCTACGACGATCTCGTGTATGTTTTATGTTTCTCTACGGGTTTTATTCTTCACGAGTCAGTTAAGAATATAGTAATTTTGAATAATGTGACTTGTGCATGCAACGGTTCCTGTTATATTTTAGTTTTGGAGTTATGATAAGTTAAATTTGACAAACAGTTCTTTATTAATTGCCTTAGAGACTCCTGTATAGAATGTGTTAAAATGGGTGTTTGTAATTCAGAATGCCGCCTAAACGAGGTCGCCCCGCTAGGAGGAACGTTAACAACGATGGAAATCGTGATGAAATACCTGAAGGACGGCAAAACGACAGGGAACCTACCCCACCCCCTCCACCCCCTGCTAGAAGGACTGAAGAACTGTTTCTTCGACAGAATCCGCCCACATTCACTGGGACAGGTGACCCAGCCGAGGCCGAAGCTTGGATACGCGCCTTGGAGCGTATCTTCACCTTCCTACACTGCACAGAAGAGGAGCGACTCTCGTGTATGTCTTTCCAACTAGCCGAATCGGCTGACTTTTGGTGGGAAGCCTGCCGAAAGACTCTGACTCCCGAACAATGGGCAGCATACACTTGGGAAGACTTTAAGACGGGATTATATGATAAGTATATTCCCAAAAGCTACAGAAAGAAGAAGGAGACTGAGTTCTATAGCCTGAAACAAGGGAAAAAGACGGTGACAGAGTATGACAGAGAGTTCTGCGATCTATCGCGTTATGCTCCACAACAGGTGGATACTGATGAGAAAATGGCGGAGAAATTTTGTGCTGGTCTGAGGCACGAGATTCGGATGACTCTAGCTAGTCATGGTGGACTCTCATACACTGAGTCTTTGAACAGGGCACTAGACATCGAAGCTGCGATGCCAGTAGAAAGATTGGCTCCGCCACAGACCTCAGCGCCAGCCAACCCACCTGCACGCCCTCAGAACTTTAAAGGGAAGCGCAACTGGAACGACCATGGAGGAAATGAAAACCAGACTAACAAGAGGCCATGGCAAGGAAATGCGCCGTTGGGACAATATCAGCAACAAGGACAAGGGAAGCAACAGGGTCCTGCCCCGGCTGGAGGCAGCCAAAGACAAAATGAAGTTCCCCTTTGTCCAAAATGCCACAAACCACATCGTGGTGTCTGTAGGGCTGGAACTGACAGTTGCTACACGTGTGGCCAGAAGGGCCACTACTCCTCACAATGCCCCAACAAACAGCAGGGCACGACAATCAGGGCCATTTATGCCCAGCCCCTGCAAGCAGTTCAAGGGCAACACCAGCCCCGCCAACAACAGCCATACCAGCAGCAATACCAATACCAGCCCCGCCAACAACAGCCACACCAGCAGCAATACCAACACCAGCACCAACAGGGCCAACAGCAACAGAAGCTGCCGCAACCATTGCCGCAACAGGCGAGAGCCTTTGCTATCACCCAAAACCAGCCCGAGAAAAACCAGGGAAACCTGGCAGGTATGGGCAAGCTTAAAGGTTTTTCCATTATGATTCTGTTCGATACTGGTGCCTCGCATTCTTTTATATCTGCCCCTTGCGTAGATACCTTAGAAATCGAATTAGAACGAGCTAAGCGTGCCTTAAGAATCACTACACCCTCAGGAGGAAGATCTACCACCACACATGTTTGCTCGAACGTAGAATTTGAAATAGGAGAACTTAAGATGGTAGCGAACAATCTTAATATTCTGCTCATGTGGGACGTAGATATGATCTTAGGAATGGACTGGCTAGCTGAGAATCACGCCACCATCCTTTGTAGTAAAAAAAAAAAAAATTCTCTTCGACCACCTCGAAAGGAACCTACGGAATTTCACGGCATCGGTATGAAGAAAAGAGTACCAGTGATATCCGCATTACAAGCCAGAAAATAGATGATGAAGGAAGGAAGCACAGCTTATCTCGTCTACCTAAACGGGGAAGCTAGTGAAGACAAGAGGGTGGAAAATGTGGCAATAGTACGAGACTTTCCAGAAGTTTTTCCTGAAATATTGCCGGAAGCTACCAAGAAGCAACGGATAACGCAGTTCTTTTTGAAGGAAGATTGTGTGTTCCCCATAACGAGGAACTCAGAAACGAGATCATGAGTGAAGCTCATGACACGCCCTATACCGCTCATCCCGGGAGTACCAAAAAGTACCAAAATCTAAAACAGAAGTTTTGGTGGGACGGGATGAAACGAGATATAGCCTCGTTTGTAGAGCGCTAGTGAAAGCTTTACATCAACGACCATATGAGAAATTGCAGCCATTGGAAATCCCAGAATGGAAGTGGGAGCACATAGCAATGGATTTCGTGACGGGTCTACCCAAGACAAATAGGGGCAACACAGCTATTTGGGTAATAGTAGACCGTCTCACGAAGTGCGCTCATTTTATACCGATTCCAATTACCCATGGATCGGAGAAACTAGCCCAACTATACATCCGTGAGATTGTACGGCTACATGGAATACCAATATCCATTACTTCAGATAGAGATTCAAAATTTACTTCTAGATTTTGGATCAGTTTATAGAAAGAATTGAGAACGAGATTAAACTTTAGCACCGCCTTTCACCCTCAAACAGATGGACAATCACAAAGGACAATTCAGACCCTTGAAGATATGTTGAGGACAGTGGTGCTAGACCGAGGAGGAAGTTGGGAATCAGTGCTGCCGTTAATCGAATTCGCCTACAACAATAGTTACCAGGCGACCATTGATATGGCACCTTATGAGGCGCTGTATGGAAGGAAGTGTAGATCACCACTTTACTGGGATGAAGTGGGTGAAAGAAAAATCCTTGGGCCAGATGCAGTGAGCAAGATGATCGAGACCATCCGCCAGGTTAGAGCAAGAATTAAAGAGGCCCAGGACAGACATAAGTCTTATGCCGATACCCGACGAACCGAACTACAATTTCAGATTGGAGATAAGGTTTTCCTTAAAGTATCACCCTCGAAAGGGATCGTTAGATTCGGTGTTAAGGGTAAGTTGAGACCCCGTTTTGTAGGACCTTATGAGATCCTTGAAAGAATAGGTCAAGTAGCGTATAGGTTGGCACTGCCACCTAGCTTTGGAAACGTCCACAATGTGTTCCACGTGTCACAGCTGAGACGGTACGTGTTTGACCCCAAACACGTGATTCACCAAGAGGAAATGATTCTTAACCCAGACTTGACGTACGAGGAAAAACCTGAAGCCATTTTGGACCGAAAGGTGCAAGAGTTGAGGAATAAATCGATCGCGTCAGTCAAAATACTGTGGAGACACCATGGACCTGAAGAAGCAACGTGGGAACTCGAGGACCAGATGAAAGAAAAATACCCAGAACTTTTCACATAGGTATGCAAATTTCGGGACGAAATTTTTGTTAAGAGGGGTAGTATGTAACAACCCGCTCTTTTATATTTATTTAAGTCCAGTATTGCGTGTTTATTAATCTATTTCTAGTAAATGAAACGCTTTATGAATTTTCAACTATGATTCTGAATTACGTAAATTGGAAACAGAGTCGCTACACTAGCAGTATGCATTTATTTATCTTCGCGTGTTTAAAACCGCGACGTTAATCTTTGAATCAATGAATGATTATTATTCAAGGTTATAACCAACTTAGCAAAGTTGTGTTATTTATTAATCAAGATGGAGGTTATTTATAATTATTCATATTGTTCCTTAAGTTGTGAATTATTTCCGACTTTGTAGCTAATTAAATCTACGGATTTAATTTAATGATGATCGAATTAAATCTATGGATTTAATTTATCAATCTACAGTTTTAATTTAGATTTTTACAAGACAATATAGATATCAGATACAAGAATTATTCGATTAATCTGTATCTGAATACAAGTGCTCGACATTAGAAAAACTCGATACCAAAGTTCTAATACAGAACCAATGAGGGATTTATTATAGATACACATCAATCATTCCAATAATATTTTCCTACACCTACCATCTGCCAACACCCTAATTTAAGGAAAAGATAGATAAAGGAGAAAAGAAGAAAAGAGGACGTTTGGTGATTAATGACAACTGCTGCTAAAGTGTTGCTACAGTTCTCCAGTACTCAACAGTGTCGCTACAGTGCCCAGCCACCCATCCAACACTTCAAGTCCACCTCAGCCACTCTATTCTCACTCGTGCTTAGTTTTTATTTCACTCCTACATAGTCAAAGAAAATATTCAACAGACAAATCTCAATTGTCAGCAGAAAATCTTATCAATTAAATTCTTCAACCACGCCTCAATTTAGCCGCACTATTCACCATATTTTCACACTATCAGCTTCAGTATTTACTCCCTATAAAAGGCATCCTCACTTACCTAAAATCCTTAGCAGCTGCAAATGATTTTAAACGAAGCAAAATCACCATTCATACAGAACATCAACCAAGCATAATCTCCTCATTCCCATTTCACAAACGTTCCTAGCAAAAAGAGGAAAGACTGCACTGCTCTTCATCATTCTCTGCCAAAGCATTTTCAAGAATCAGTTCATTCAAACAATAACCAACCAACAAAACCATTCAAGGTATTTCATGCTATTTTCAGTTCACTATCTTCATATATGCATTTCACTTCCCTCACTTCATATAAAAGAAATTCGAAACATAGGATGAGAAATATTACAGAAAGATATAGCGAACCACATATGCATACTTGATCGATAACTTTTCTCAACAAGTCGAGGATTCATACATTGTTATACTCTACACCTTAGAACAGCGAATCATGAGAACCCCCACGCTTAACAACTAGAAACTGAAGTAGAAGAAGAATGAAAGTAGATAACTTAGCTTGTTAGAAGAGTAATGGCTGACCGCCCTGTTCAGTCGAGTCCAAGGAAACAACTGACTGCTCTGCTCGACTCGGCTTCGAGTCAGCGGCGGCGAGCGAGCGAGATCAATCGACGATACACATAGGCAGCAGAGCCCGCTGCTCGTCGGAATTAAACAGCAGCGGCGACCTTCGGCTCCGCCGAAGGAAGCCTCGGACTCGAGTCGAGGAAGGAGAAGGCAGAGGCCGTGGCGACAAGCGATCGAGACCCCGGCTGTTCGTCGACCTCCCTACTACAGCGGTGGCAACGACGAGATTTCCAGAAGGGAGAAGAGGAGGACTGTCGCCGATTTGGGAGGACGAACGGTGACGAACGACGACTGTAAGTCGCCGGATTTACAGAACCACGGCGGCGGCAACGACGTTCTGCAGAAAGAGAGGAGCTAGAGCTCGATTTGCAGAAGGAGATGAACTAGGGCTCGGGCTCCACCGACGCTTCGAATCGAGAGAGAAGAGATCCACTCTCGTCGGGTTACAGCAGCAGCGACGTCGCGGATGGAGGCGGCGGCCGCTCGCCGGCGACGGCTGGAACGGCCAGAATACAGCGCGACGGCAGCTACACAGGGAGCAGCAACAGATCGATTGAGAGAAGAGGAAGGAAGGAGGGCGCAGGGCTGGGCTCGACGGCAGCCAGCGCCGGATTCCGGAGCCACGGCGGCGGAACTCCTCGATGACGGCTGGAACGGGCGAGAGAGGGAGAGGATCGATGGAGAGAAGGGGGAGGATTCTGGATTGAGAAATGAGAGAGAGAGAAACCGAGTTTGAGGAAGAAGTGGTTTTGGGCCTGGTTCAGTTGGGCCGGATACTATTTCTTTGGGCCATTTTTTTTTATTCTATGTGGGCCGAATTTCTTTAATTTTCTTGGGCCTGTTTGAGTTTTGTTGGGTCAATTATGTTGGACTCCTATAATTATTTAAAATGGGCTTCAAATTCATATAATTGGGCACCTATTATTTATTTATTTAGGCCCAATAAGACTTATTATTTTAGGCTCTCATTATTAATCCTAATTATTTTTAATTAGTGATTAATTTTAATACTTACTAATTATTAGTTGGTAAGTGAGTTAGATTAATTCAAGATGAGTAGATTATTAAGATTAATAATCCGACCTCATAAGACGAGCTTAAATAGGATTAGCATCTCATAATTTAATTAAAGGAATATGAGTCATGCATAATCATTTCACGCATCCTCATTTATTGAGATTTTTCGAGAATTAGAATCTTATTTTATTTTCTCGGATTAAAGGTCAAGCACCAGAGTTAGAGCTAAACCGTGAGTCTGCTATTCAGGTGGGCTTTCTATGTATAAACCAAAATTATATATTAGAATTGCTAAAACTTTATGCTTATGAATTTAAATGATATTGTCAATGCCTAAATGCTTTATGTTTTATTATTAATTGCCTATCTGATGTTAATCGAATTCGGATTCTGGATGGGACCGCAAATCCCTTCGGAATTAGTGTACACCCTTGTGATCGTGAGTCATCTAGCGGGTTGGCCGATCATAGTGTCCGTAGAGGGAGGCCTCCCTCTCGGCACGAGTTACTGATATGGTGATTAATGATATAAAATACCTGTACAGGTTATTGATAAAAGAAATGATAATATTTTGGTAAATACGAGTCTTTAAAGGAAAACCCTCGTATCTTACTACTGTTGAAAGGCTTGACAATAAAATATTATGCATGTATGTAAATTTCGGCAAGTGTCCACTAAGTACTCCCGTACTTAGCCCTGCATGTATTTTTAAATGTGCTGGTTGAGCTGTGATCGAGGATGTAGTGTGCAAGCGGAGCTTTTGTCGATCTAGGATGATTACCTCAGAGTAGAGTATATGTCTTCATACATATACTCAAATTGTTATTCCGCTGCGAACACTGATTATGTTAAGATATTATGTCATTTGTCAAACAATATGTATTATTTAATAATGTACTAAAACCATTGAGTACCCCGTTTTGGGATAATATTATGTACGGTCCCCTTGTGGCCTTCGTTGATATCTAGATATTTCGATTGATTTCTTTATACAAGTCGAGTCATCAAGAAAACGAATATGCCATTTCTAAATCCCGCTCCTAAATTCCCTCCCTTAGTCGCGGTTTTCCCGAATTTGCTATCCTTAGCAAGTGCGGTCGTGACAGAATGGTATCAGAGCATTTCTTTTGCTCTGAGTACTACTCATTCCTTCTAAGTTGAGTCTAGATTAAGTAAGTTAATACACTTTTGAACTAGTTGACAAAAGCTTGGCACTACATCTCGTCACGCTCAACGGAGGTTATGGTAAGTGCTTTCAAGTTTTAATTAAGTTAATTTCTTGAAATGTATGAAGCATGAATAAGTATGACTATTGTATGAATCACAAGAACTTAGAACTGTTAAGTTATATATGCTCACTCTCACGACGGAACATAGAAGAGAACTTAGGGAGATGCCTTAACTTTTTCTTCATGTTACGATGACATCGACAATGACGGTCGAAATAGAGAAAGAAGAATCACACGAAGGGTCGCATGATGAAACCACGAGCATGAAGATTGAGCAGCGTAACGAACGCCAATAGTACGTTGATGGCATGGGCATAGCTTAAATATTCGAGTGTTTTTCTACGATGAGATCTCGAATTAGCTTGGCCTTTTGAACTTATTTTGTTGAAACTTTTAGTGCTCGTTGCTAGATCTAAGAGTATATCATCATTTCATAACAAGCCCTAAGTTCGGTAAACAACGACACTAGAACTATATGATGATTGTCGAATCCTTAATCTATGATTAAGTATTAGGGAGGTCCTTAATACAAGTTATGATTTTGTGCTTGAGAACTAGATTTAGATCACCTCTATGACATGTGCTTGAATACTAGATTTAGACGATGTTGTGATATCTAGATTTCACGAGTTATGATTTTCGAACCGATTCTTGATTGCCAAGTATAGATGTTTGGAACCATATCGTTTTAGTTACTTGTCACGTTTTACTTTGAGTTGACGATAGAACTTCTTTCGTTAGATGGCGAGGACTGCCTATACTCGACGACGACCCTTGCCCCCATGGGCTAGTCCAGAGGAGGTCGAGCGGTCCTACCGCACCTATGCTCCATGTCACGGGGATAACCTCGGACAGTTCCTCGCAGGTTTTCACAGACACTGGGTCGAGGCGAGTGCACATGGAGTATCAGGGTATGACGGTATCCAGAGGTTGATCTTACTGTTACCTTCCGAGTGGCAGGGATGGGCTAGGCAGATCTCTGCCCACTACATCTTTCGCCGAGAAGATTACCACGACCTCATGGGAGACTTCCCTAGCTTCATTGCGGAGCTTCAGGCCTGTTTCACCTTGTGGGGCAGCGCCCCTCTAGGGCCCTACATCCTTCCGGGAAACTACGTACAGGTGGGGACGCCTTTGCCAGCGGAGGCACCCGCTACTGCTCCCGAGCCTCGATGGCCTTGCCACGAGACCCTCCACCACGTGCCTCAGTTCTAGGGCGCCGTGGTAGGCATGATGACGAGGCAGGCCCTTCTCGTCCACGGGCTCGCAGGGATTTTCCATCGCCTCCTGACTCAGCGATCCGAGCTACTACTCCTCCACCACCACTGATACCTACGATAGACGCAAGGTTTGAGGCTGCCATGGCAGATGTCGACAGGGTCATGGCCAACATGAGGGAGTTTCTAGATAGGGGCAAATACCCTATGCAGGAGGATGACGATACAGCACAGTATGGTACGATGAGGATTACTCGTCCTGAACCCGTGCCACCTCCAGCTCCAACCGAGCCTCGTGCCACGGCCAGGATCAGCACCAGAGACGATCCGATCCGTGAGATTGTGGACGATATCTTCCGCTCAGCCCAGATCATGCGGGAGACAGGCGAGGGCCAGGGAGAGACTCTGTTGCCCAGCTGGGAGCCGGGCGAGGATGAGGAGGAGGACCCCGAGGAAGATGAGGAGGAGGACCCCGAGGAGGATCCGGAGGAGGACCCCCTGGCGTCACAGAGGAGCAGTCGTACCGCGACTCAGAGTTCACAGATTTGATAGTTTTAGCTTGTGGATGTACTCCGGAAACGATAATTCGTTCCAATGACTATGATTTTATTTATGTTGTTTCTAGCTAGCATTAGTACGGAAATGTTGGTCTCTAGGACGTTCCGTGAATAAAAACCCTTTTGTGATTGCTTAACTAGTAAGCCGGTACATCATAGGAAATAGACTTTACTTACATTTTGGGTTGACAATGTAAAAGCCCTCGATGAGGCAATATTCCATGAGATAAAAATGACCCTAGCATGGGCTTTCTACGACGATCTCGTGTATGTTTTATGTTTCTCTACGGGTTTTATTCTTCACGAGTCAGTTAAGAATATAGTAATTTTGAATAATGTGACTTGTGCATGCAACGGTTCCTGTTATATTTTAGTTTTGGAGTTATGATAAGTTAAATTTGACAAACAGTTCTTTATTAATTGCCTTAGAGACTCCTGTATAGAATGTGTTAAAATGGGTGTTTGTAATTCAGAATGCCGCCTAAACGAGGTCGCCCCGCTAGGAGGAACGTTAACAACGATGGAAATCATGATGAAATACCTGAAGGACGGCAAAACGACAGGGAACCTACCCCACCCCCTCCACCCCCTGCTAGAAGGACTGAAGAACTGTTTCTTCGACAGAATCCGCCCACATTCACTGGGACAGGTGACCCAGCCGAGGCCGAAGCTTGGATACGCGCCTTGGAGCGTATCTTCACCTTCCTACACTGCACAGAAGAGGAGCGACTCTCGTGTATGTCTTTCCAACTAGCCGAATCGGCTGACTTTTGGTGGGAAGCCTGCCGAAAGACTCTGACTCCCGAACAATGGGCAGCATACACTTGGGAAGACTTTAAGACGGGATTATATGATAAGTATATTCCCAAAAGCTACAGAAAGAAGAAGGAGACTGAGTTCTATAGCCTGAAACAAGGGAAAAAGACGGTGACAGAGTATGACAGAGAGTTCTGCGATCTATCGCGTTATGCTCCACAACAGGTGGATACTGATGAGAAAATGGCGGAGAAATTTTGTGCTGGTCTGAGGCACGAGATTCGGATGACTCTAGCTAGTCATGGTGGACTCTCATACACTGAGTCTTTGAACAGGGCACTAGACATCGAAGCTGCGATGCCAGTAGAAAGATTGGCTCCGCCACAGACCTCAGCGCCAGCCAACCCACCTGCACGCCCTCAGAACTTTAAAGGGAAGCGCAACTGGAACGACCATGGAGGAAATGAAAACCAGACTAACAAGAGGCCATGGCAAGGAAATGCGCCGTTGGGACAATATCAGCAACAAGGACAAGGGAAGCAACAGGGTCCTGCCCCGGCTGGAGGCAGCCAAAGACAAAATGAAGTTCCCCTTTGTCCAAAATGCCACAAACCACATCGTGGTGTCTGTAGGGCTGGAACTGACAGTTGCTACACGTGTGGCCAGAAGGGCCACTACTCCTCACAATGCCCCAACAAACAGCAGGGCACGACAATCAGGGCCATTTATGCCCAGCCCCTGCAAGCAGTTCAAGGGCAACACCAGCCCCGCCAACAACAGCCATACCAGCAGCAATACCAATACCAGCCCCGCCAACAACAGCCACACCAGCAGCAATACCAACACCAGCACCAACAGGGCCAACAGCAACAGAAGCTGCCGCAACCATTGCCGCAACAGGCGAGAGCCTTTGCTATCACCCAAAACCAGCCCGAGAAAAACCAGGGAAACCTGGCAGGTATGGGCAAGCTTAAAGGTTTTTCCATTATGATTCTGTTCGATACTGGTGCCTCGCATTCTTTTATATCTGCCCCTTGCGTAGATACCTTAGAAATCGAATTAGAACGAGCTAAGCGTGCCTTAAGAATCACTACACCCTCAGGAGGAAGATCTACCACCACACATGTTTGCTCGAACGTAGAATTTGAAATAGGAGAACTTAAGATGGTAGCGAACAATCTTAATATTCTGCTCATGTGGGACGTAGATATGATCTTAGGAATGGACTGGCTAGCTGAGAATCACGCCACCATCCTTTGTAGTAAAAAAAAAAAAAATTCTCTTCGACCACCTCGAAAGGAACCTACGGAATTTCACGGCATCGGTATGAAGAAAAGAGTACCAGTGATATCCGCATTACAAGCCAGAAAATAGATGATGAAGGAAGGAAGCACAGCTTATCTCGTCTACCTAAACGGGGAAGCTAGTGAAGACAAGAGGGTGGAAAATGTGGCAATAGTACGAGACTTTCCAGAAGTTTTTCCTGAAATATTGCCGGAAGCTACCAAGAAGCAACGGATAACGCAGTTCTTTTTGAAGGAAGATTGTGTGTTCCCCATAACGAGGAACTCAGAAACGAGATCATGAGTGAAGCTCATGACACGCCCTATACCGCTCATCCCGGGAGTACCAAAAAGTACCAAAATCTAAAACAGAAGTTTTGGTGGGACGGGATGAAACGAGATATAGCCTCGTTTGTAGAGCGCTAGTGAAAGCTTTACATCAACGACCATATGAGAAATTGCAGCCATTGGAAATCCCAGAATGGAAGTGGGAGCACATAGCAATGGATTTCGTGACGGGTCTACCCAAGACAAATAGGGGCAACACAGCTATTTGGGTAATAGTAGACCGTCTCACGAAGTGCGCTCATTTTATACCGATTCCAATTACCCATGGATCGGAGAAACTAGCCCAACTATACATCCGTGAGATTGTACGGCTACATGGAATACCAATATCCATTACTTCAGATAGAGATTCAAAATTTACTTCTAGATTTTGGATCAGTTTATAGAAAGAATTGAGAACGAGATTAAACTTTAGCACCGCCTTTCACCCTCAAACAGATGGACAATCACAAAGGACAATTCAGACCCTTGAAGATATGTTGAGGACAGTGGTGCTAGACCGAGGAGGAAGTTGGGAATCAGTGCTGCCGTTAATCGAATTCGCCTACAACAATAGTTACCAGGCGACCATTGATATGGCACCTTATGAGGCGCTGTATGGAAGGAAGTGTAGATCACCACTTTACTGGGATGAAGTGGGTGAAAGAAAAATCCTTGGGCCAGATGCAGTGAGCAAGATGATCGAGACCATCCGCCAGGTTAGAGCAAGAATTAAAGAGGCCCAGGACAGACATAAGTCTTATGCCGATACCCGACGAACCGAACTACAATTTCAGATTGGAGATAAGGTTTTCCTTAAAGTATCACCCTCGAAAGGGATCGTTAGATTCGGTGTTAAGGGTAAGTTGAGACCCCGTTTTGTAGGACCTTATGAGATCCTTGAAAGAATAGGTCAAGTAGCGTATAGGTTGGCACTGCCACCTAGCTTTGGAAACGTCCACAATGTGTTCCACGTGTCACAGCTGAGACGGTACGTGTTTGACCCCAAACACGTGATTCACCAAGAGGAAATGATTCTTAACCCAGACTTGACGTACGAGGAAAAACCTGAAGCCATTTTGGACCGAAAGGTGCAAGAGTTGAGGAATAAATCGATCGCGTCAGTCAAAATACTGTGGAGACACCATGGACCTGAAGAAGCAACGTGGGAACTCGAGGACCAGATGAAAGAAAAATACCCAGAACTTTTCACATAGGTATGCAAATTTCGGGACGAAATTTTTGTTAAGAGGGGTAGTATGTAACAACCCGCTCTTTTATATTTATTTAAGTCCAGTATTGCGTGTTTATTAATCTATTTCTAGTAAATGAAACGCTTTATGAATTTTCAACTATGATTCTGAATTACGTAAATTGGAAACAGAGTCGCTACACTAGCAGTATGCATTTATTTATCTTCGCGTGTTTAAAACCGCGACGTTAATCTTTGAATCAATGAATGATTATTATTCAAGGTTATAACCAACTTAGCAAAGTTGTGTTATTTATTAATCAAGATGGAGGTTATTTATAATTATTCATATTGTTCCTTAAGTTGTGAATTATTTCCGACTTTGTAGCTAATTAAATCTACGGATTTAATTTAATGATGATCGAATTAAATCTATGGATTTAATTTATCAATCTACAGTTTTAATTTAGATTTTTACAAGACAATATAGATATCAGATACAAGAATTATTCGATTAATCTGTATCTGAATACAAGTGCTCGACATTAGAAAAACTCGATACCAAAGTTCTAATACAGAACCAATGAGGGATTTATTATAGATACACATCAATCATTCCAATAATATTTTCCTACACCTACCATCTGCCAACACCCTAATTTAAGGAAAAGATAGATAAAGGAGAAAAGAAGAAAAGAGGACGTTTGGTGATTAATGACAACTGCTGCTAAAGTGTTGCTACAGTTCTCCAGTACTCAACAGTGTCGCTACAGTGCCCAGCCACCCATCCAACACTTCAAGTCCACCTCAGCCACTCTATTCTCACTCGTGCTTAGTTTTTATTTCACTCCTACATAGTCAAAGAAAATATTCAACAGACAAATCTCAATTGTCAGCAGAAAATCTTATCAATTAAATTCTTCAACCACGCCTCAATTTAGCCGCACTATTCACCATATTTTCACACTATCAGCTTCAGTATTTACTCCCTATAAAAGGCATCCTCACTTACCTAAAATCCTTAGCAGCTGCAAATGATTTTAAACGAAGCAAAATCACCATTCATACAGAACATCAACCAAGCATAATCTCCTCATTCCCATTTCACAAACGTTCCTAGCAAAAAGAGGAAAGACTGCACTGCTCTTCATCATTCTCTGCCAAAGCATTTTCAAGAATCAGTTCATTCAAACAATAACCAACCAACAAAACCATTCAAGGTATTTCATGCTATTTTCAGTTCACTATCTTCATATATGCATTTCACTTCCCTCACTTCATATAAAAGAAATTCGAAACATAGGATGAGAAATATTACAGAAAGATATAGCGAACCACATATGCATACTTGATCGATAACTTTTCTCAACAAGTCGAGGATTCATACATTGTTATACTCTACACCTTAGAACAGCGAATCATGAGAACCCCCACGCTTAACAACTAGAAACTGAAGTAGAAGAAGAATGAAAGTAGATAACTTAGCTTGTTAGAAGAGTAATGGCTGACCGCCCTGTTCAGTCGAGTCCAAGGAAACAACTGACTGCTCTGCTCGACTCGGCTTCGAGTCAGCGGCGGCGAGCGAGCGAGATCAATCGACGATACACATAGGCAGCAGAGCCCGCTGCTCGTCGGAATTAAACAGCAGCGGCGACCTTCGGCTCCGCCGAAGGAAGCCTCGGACTCGAGTCGAGGAAGGAGAAGGCAGAGGCCGTGGCGACAAGCGATCGAGACCCCGGCTGTTCGTCGACCTCCCTACTACAGCGGTGGCAACGACGAGATTTCCAGAAGGGAGAAGAGGAGGACTGTCGCCGATTTGGGAGGACGAACGGTGACGAACGACGACTGTAAGTCGCCGGATTTACAGAACCACGGCGGCGGCAACGACGTTCTGCAGAAAGAGAGGAGCTAGAGCTCGATTTGCAGAAGGAGATGAACTAGGGCTCGGGCTCCACCGACGCTTCGAATCGAGAGAGAAGAGATCCACTCTCGTCGGGTTACAGCAGCAGCGACGTCGCGGATGGAGGCGGCGGCCGCTCGCCGGCGACGGCTGGAACGGCCAGAATACAGCGCGACGGCAGCTACACAGGGAGCAGCAACAGATCGATTGAGAGAAGAGGAAGGAAGGAGGGCGCAGGGCTGGGCTCGACGGCAGCCAGCGCCGGATTCCGGAGCCACGGCGGCGGAACTCCTCGATGACGGCTGGAACGGGCGAGAGAGGGAGAGGATCGATGGAGAGAAGGGGGAGGATTCTGGATTGAGAAATGAGAGAGAGAGAAACCGAGTTTGAGGAAGAAGTGGTTTTGGGCCTGGTTCAGTTGGGCCGGATACTATTTCTTTGGGCCATTTTTTTTTATTCTATGTGGGCCGAATTTCTTTAATTTTCTTGGGCCTGTTTGAGTTTTGTTGGGTCAATTATGTTGGACTCCTATAATTATTTAAAATGGGCTTCAAATTCATATAATTGGGCACCTATTATTTATTTATTTAGGCCCAATAAGACTTATTATTTTAGGCTCTCATTATTAATCCTAATTATTTTTAATTAGTGATTAATTTTAATACTTACTAATTATTAGTTGGTAAGTGAGTTAGATTAATTCAAGATGAGTAGATTATTAAGATTAATAATCCGACCTCATAAGACGAGCTTAAATAGGATTAGCATCTCATAATTTAATTAAAGGAATATGAGTCATGCATAATCATTTCACGCATCCTCATTTATTGAGATTTTTCGAGAATTAGAATCTTATTTTATTTTCTCGGATTAAAGGTCAAGCACCAGAGTTAGAGCTAAACCGTGAGTCTGCTATTCAGGTGGGCTTTCTATGTATAAACCAAAATTATATATTAGAATTGCTAAAACTTTATGCTTATGAATTTAAATGATATTGTCAATGCCTAAATGCTTTATGTTTTATTATTAATTGCCTATCTGATGTTAATCGAATTCGGATTCTGGATGGGACCGCAAATCCCTTCGGAATTAGTGTACACCCTTGTGATCGTGAGTCATCTAGCGGGTTGGCCGATCATAGTGTCCGTAGAGGGAGGCCTCCCTCTCGGCACGAGTTACTGATATGGTGATTAATGATATAAAATACCTGTACAGGTTATTGATAAAAGAAATGATAATATTTTGGTAAATACGAGTCTTTAAAGGAAAACCCTCGTATCTTACTACTGTTGAAAGGCTTGACAATAAAATATTATGCATGTATGTAAATTTCGGCAAGTGTCCACTAAGTACTCCCGTACTTAGCCCTGCATGTATTTTTAAATGTGCTGGTTGAGCTGTGATCGAGGATGTAGTGTGCAAGCGGAGCTTTTGTCGATCTAGGATGATTACCTCAGAGTAGAGTATATGTCTTCATACATATACTCAAATTGTTATTCCGCTGCGAACACTGATTATGTTAAGATATTATGTCATTTGTCAAACAATATGTATTATTTAATAATGTACTAAAACCATTGAGTACCCCGTTTTGGGATAATATTATGTACGGTCCCCTTGTGGCCTTCGTTGATATCTAGATATTTCGATTGATTTCTTTATACAAGTCGAGTCATCAAGAAAACGAATATGCCCTTTCTAAATCCCGCTCCTAAATTCCCTCCCTTAGTCGCGGTTTTCCCGAATTTGCTATCCTTAGCAAGTGCGGTCGTGACAATTACTCCCTCCGTCCACAAATTAAAGGCCTATATGAAAAAACACGGGTTTTAAGAAAAAGTGTATTTTTATTAGTTGAGTGGAGAAAGGATCCCATTTTTTAAGAAAAAGTGTATTTTTATTAATTGAGTGGAGAAAGGGTCCCACTTTTTTGTAAAGAATCTTTGACTGTTTTGATTAAATAATGAATAAAAACTTACCAAAAATAGGTAGGCCTTGTTTTTGTGGACGGACCAAAAAGGCAAGTAGGCCTTGAATTGGTGGACGGAGGGAGTAATAAATATTAAAATAATTGCAAGTTAATAAGTCAAAAAAATTACGAGCAATTAAATAAAAATATAAAATACGAAAAAAATGGCTAAAAATAATTACAATAATAATATATTTTACATTCTTTGATTATTTCATAAAAGTACAAGTTAATGAAAACATCATAATAATTGTAAAACTAAAACTAAAATTAAAATTAAAAAATATAAACGAATGACTATAATTTAATGTCATACGTTGAGCACATCGATATCGATATACAATAAAAATATACTATAGGACAATATATCATAATAAATTAGCTAGGGAACTCGAAACAAAAAATTAAACATAAAAAGAAATTACTAGAGTAGCAAAAATAATGTCATACGTTGACGCATCGAAAAATAACTAAATAAAATTGTACAAGAGGACATTATATGCAATACATTAGTGAAATAAGAAAGAATAGCTAAAATGTTTAGAATAATTTCATACGTTAACTACATTTTTTTATTATTTCATAAAAATACAGGTTAATGAATAAATCATAACAAATTAGTGAAATTGAAATAGAACTTATCCAGTATGCAATACCTTGCCCTTTGTCAACCAAACTGATCCAGTATGCATTCTGCCCACTCTATTCGCATTTCATCAATTTCACTTCTAGAATAACTGTCTTTTGTAAACTATAAAACACACACAAATATAATGAATTAGTTATAACAAATTAGTTAGTAATTTAGTATTTAACTATGCACATTACTATACCATTGATTGTAGCGAACTTGAGCCAAGATCCCTACAAGTTTCGATGATTTCTCTCATATACTGCATTATGTAGAACCCACATTGCTTCGAATCAGGTTGCAGAGGAGCCTGTGTTACAAACAATGTATTAGAGTGAGATTATCACCTACTCCTTGTTTGTCGTATACAACTAGAAGATACGTGCATACCTTTACGACTACCCAAGTTGGTGACTTTTTCTCATTCTCTCCTTTAGATGCACAAAACATCGATAAGGCCCTGCATAGATTTACAAAGTACAGAAAAATTAGTAATACCTTCGACTAACTATAATAAGTATTTAAGGAAAAAATCAACAAAACTTACATATTCACAATATCTTGCCAAACGCTATCACGAATGCGATGAGAAAGAGGATCCAGCAAAAAGACAATCTTGTTGTAGGGTTGGATGACCGTGAGAATCCAATGAAAACTACAAAAAGATATACAATAGTAAAAACACATTCTGAAAATCCAAATGAAGTTGAAAGTGAACTGCCATCGGGGGCGTGGCTGAAGGGGATGGTGTAAGGCGATGCTCACCAAACCGACTTTCGTTCCTATATATTTCAAATATTTCCTATACCCATATAAATTTGAAAATGTATCATGACACCTTACTTACCCTATATTACATGGTGCCAACACGAGTTGATCGATTGATGCACCAATCAACCTATCAGCTAAAGCGCGTGCTCTTTGGTCTTCGGTTAACTTGTCAAATTTTGAGATCAAATTTGGATTTACAAATCGAAATCTAGTAAGTATGTTTTCTTTTTTCATCTTCTGGTGAAGGAACCTACCAATTTCACCAACAAATTAGAAAAACATAATAAATCAAATTGTGCCAATATTAATAGTCTGAATAAGTAGATAAAAAACTTACCACATGTAGGAAATTATACAACAATCCGAAATTGGCTTTAGCAAACAAAATTTGTTGATATCCTTGAGGAAAATATAAATCTTATATTTCTTGCCGAACACATCATCAGGCAAAGTTATTGATTGACCAGCTTCCCCACGTACAAGCTGGAAGTAGGACAGCAGCAACTCCAACTTTTCAGGCAAACATTTTGTGCTCATTGACGTTCCCTAAAAATTCAAAATTAAATGAACTCCGCAATACAATGACAGCATGATATAATGAATTTTAAACACGTACCTGCAAGCTAACATGTTCGTTAATTAGTTCAATATCACTGCCACTAGAGATAGTATCATCATCCTTGTGACATGATAACTTCACCCTCTTCTGATTCACATCTTTTGAAGTAAGGCTTTTGATGATCCCTTCTAGCTTTTTTATGTAAGCATCTCGATACTCAATAGATCTCTGTTCAGACGTCTTCGTTTTCCATAGCCTCTCTTTAGGAGGATCGAGATACATTGTTTCTTCTTTGATTTGTTTGGTTTTCTTTTCTTCATTGTCTTTTCTTCTGTCAACTGAATAAATATATGTAAGAACATTGTACATACAGAAATGACAAATCATATATAAGAATTTTAGTGCATGATTATAATCCACAAGTTCATAAAATAAAACTATATGAACATTGCATAGAAAGAAATGACAAATCAGATAAATACATGTCTTGTCTTTCCTTGCTCTTCGTCTGACTGGTTCATGTGGTGACGGTGATTTCAATTTACGCTTTGCCTTGGAAATGTCCATCTTCGTCCTGCTTTCTTTACAGTCATTGCAGTTAGCAACAATCTCTTTGTCAGTTTTTGCACATTTCTCTTCTTCAAAGCCTTTCTTTCCACCAGCTACATAAGCATATATCCTATTAGTAGAGGAGCTAAAGCACTATGTAACACACAAGTTTAGGTGAGAAGCCAGACGATCAAGTAACCCACAATTTAAGAAAAGAACATGTAAGGACATTGGATCAAAAAATAACTAATTACATACATGCATTCTTTTTCCTTAGACATCGTCTAACATGTGTGCTGGAAGATGTTGAATTCAACTTTTGTTTCCCCTTGAGAATGCTCCTTTGCATCCCACTTTCATCTTCAGCAATTTCATCCCAGTTATTCTCGTGTAATGGTTCTTTGTAAACTTGTTCAACTTCCTTTTCCTCGGCATCCTTCTTTCTAGTCACTAAACAAACAAATCATATCAACTAGGAATCAGTCAAAACGAGCAGGACAATGCATATTATTGGAAGGTATCTAAGTCATAAAGCTTACGTTTTGGAGCTCGAGATACACGTACGAATATGGATAGGCCACTCTGTTCTTCTATGTACTCACATATGCATCTGTCACCGATCTCAACGAGATTCGCATCACAATAACTTCGCCATACAGACTCGGGAAACGCCAAGTCCCCGCTACGCCTCTTTAAGATTTTTGTTTCCCATTTTTTCCCACGTTCATCGACGAGGGATATGATATTTGGGATCTTAAGATTGTAAGTTTTTATTATTGTTCTTGGGAGAATCTGTAATTATAATTATAACTAAGAATTCTATATTGTGTATCTACAAAATCATTATAACTAAAGTCAATTTTGAGAAAGTATGATATAATTTATTACCAGCCTCCTCCTTCTTGCTTCTGTTAGTACTCTCCACACAAAATGAGGATTTTCCGGTCGGAAGGCCTGTCCCGACATGAAGATGTCACCATCACAACAATGTGTAGCTTTGCTTCGAACTGAATAAGCATATATCTGATTAGTCAGAAAAGCTGGGAACTATAATATCCACATAATATGAAAGAATGATGTAAGACCATTTAGAAGATAAAGACAGCACCATGTAACTCACAAGTTTAGTTAGAAGCTAAAGCACTGTTGAAATTAAAAAACAACTAATTACATTCATGCATGCATGTATTCTCTTAATCTCTTTTCTCACACTCAACAAACAAATCAAATTAACTATGAATCTATCAAATGTGGCATGACAAGCATATTATTGGAAATTATAAAAGTCCTTAAACTTACGTTCATGAGCTCTATTTATACGTATGCGTATGTATAAATCAATGCGCCCTTGCATGAACTCAAAGATGCATACATCGCCTATGTCAATGAGGTTCGCTTCGCACACTCTTTTCCATCCCCCTGCGGAGCACCTATATGATCCCTTGTCCTTTGAGACAGTCACATCCCATTCTCTCCCTTGTTCATCGACGAAGGATATGACATTTGGGATCTTAAGATGGTAGTATTCTATGACTCTTTTGGGGAGATACTGCAATTATAAAGATAAGTTAAAATTTTGGACTAGCATAAAGTAAACATAATAAACAATGTATTTCTATTATGTGTGTGTATCTACAAAATTATACTATTATCTATTACTGAACATAGTAAGTGATGAAGGAAAAATAGAAGATTGATTTGATTACTTTTGAACATGGCATATAAATTTGTATAATCCAAGGATACACAGTTTCTAAACATCCATAAAGTAAATTGTAAGAGAGTATATAAAACAATTTATTACCAACACATTTTTTTTGGCAGGTTTTGCTCTCCACGCAAAACAAGGAATTTCTGGTGGAACAGCCAGTCCCGGTTCGGAGATTTCAGCGTCATCTTCGAGTTTCTTGTTTCTTCGTGTGCTCGGAACTGAATAAACATATATATTTGATTAGCAGTGGTGTTGTTCCGAAGCGTCAGCTATTTTCCGCCGCCGCCGCCTCCGACGCCGGCGGCGAAATAAGCACAACGGTTGGAAATCTATGCTTCCTTCCGTAGATTTAAACATCCGACGTCGAATCGAGTCGGAATCTCTCTGAACCTACTTCAAATTTACTCAAAAGGAAGAAGATTGAAAAAAAAACAATTCTCTTCTTTTATTTAAACAGCTAAACAGAAATACAAACTACTGATTTTCAGGCCAACGGAAAAGGCAAAGCACAGCACTAGCAGACAAAATAACAAGAAAAAAAAATAACAAAAACAAAAACAAATTAGCACTGATTTTACGCTTAGGTATAATTGCCCTTGGAGGTGAGAAAACAGAGACGACACAATTAACGAGGCCGTGGTAAAAGAAGAGGAAAAGGAAATGGAAAGAGAAGGGAAAGGTGGTGAGAGAGAGAGAAGGGCATATGCAGATGCAGTACACAAACCCCTTCCGTCGATTTAAACATCCGACGTCGAATCGAGTCGGAATCTCTCTGAAGCGTTGAATCAAAATAAAATGAGAGAAATAGTAGTTACCTCGGCGACGATGAGGATGAGGAGGGGTGTCCATGGTTGGCGTAGGTAGCTAATGGTGAAGAATGAAACCACCTCTGAATCTCTCTCTAGGAGCCTCTGATTTCGCGTGAGCTAAACCTCTTCTCTTTTTCCTTCTTCTTCTCCTCCTTTGTTGTGATTCCCCTAATTTTGTTGATATTGAATGCATCTTTACTTGTTTCCTCATCAGTGGCCTGAGCTTCCCATCTTTCTCGATTCTCAGACTGCTCATGTTTCCGTTTCTAGTATTTTCCCGCCTTTCTCTCTCTTACTTTTGCAGTCGCTCCTGCAAAAACTTTATTATCGACACCAATAACAAATTGTTTCTATATTAAAAAAAAAAAAAAATTATTGATGCATCATACAGTACATTAATATTTGGATAAGTTCTGCTTTTAACAGTTTTTTTAAAAAGTATAAAAAAATACGTGAATTTATTAATTATAATAATTTTAATACGAATTCGCTTTTCACTCAAATTAAAATGAATGTGGCACTTCATAATATTGATATAAATAAATCATGCATTTATAGAAAGGACATCATAAACACATTATCTCAACGTCGTGGATTTTTTAAACAAATAGATATTTCTCAGTTCAAATTAAACAGAATCATGAGATATGACCATTGTTTAAAAAATTTGGTTCATTAAATGTCTTCTTCTGTAAATACATCAAATTCTTTTTGGAATCCGAATCTAGCTGTCATTTGTAACAATAGATATCAAGATTCGTCTGAAAACGATTGATACATGAACTATGTTTTCTTCTCATGATATTTCAAAAATGTTATTTTCTCTTTTTGTATCATATTAGACTCTCTCTATTTCTCCTATAAAATTATAACATATTTATGTCTCTAAAAATAAACCTCAAACAACATTTTTTTTATTGGGTTGGTTTTACATGCGGTAACCGCATAGTATGCAACCGGGTTGGGTTCGTTTTGAACGTATCTATAATATTTTTTAGAGGTAATAACCAAAGATGTATTGTGGTGTAGTAGTTGAAATCACCATCTTACTTTCTACTTAAAGGGTGCAGGTTCAAAACTCAATAGCAATAGCTACATATTTTTTCTTGTTTTTGTTTTTAATATATTTTCTGTTAATTTTTTGTTTTTTTTTTCTTTCTATTTTTCGTTTTTTAATTGCTTTATCTTGTGAAATATGATATTTGCTCGTACTTTGATGAATTTTACATAAATATATAGTCTGAATTTGGACCCCTGGTCTTAATGGAAGTTGTAGTTCGTCTCAATACAAGTTCGTAGGCGCAAACGGGTCATAAATTCAAGTTCGGACGAAAGAGATATGACCGAAACAAGAAAGTCGTGCGCAGCAGTGAATAATGTCCGACAGAATTTCCGAATTTTCGGGATTTTGCGGGATTTTGGAATTTTATCAGTATTTTCGAGCTCTACACTGTATTAATCTACTGTGCCTATATATAGGTCTTCTTTAGACCCATTAAGGGCTCCCAACTTTAGTTTTGAGTTATATACGTTTTCATTGTTTTCTAGTTTTTAGAGTTTGGATTGGATTTCTACAAGGATTGGAGATTCAAGATCGTTCTTTCAGTTTTATATAATTCAGTTCTTTCATTTGTTGTTTTTTTAATTATGTTTATATTTTATTTTGCTATGCTTGACTAGTTTCTTTATCTGATTTTAGGGTTTATAAATAGTTAACTGAATTCATGTGATTAATTTGTTAATACTTATTTGCCTTCCAGTTTATGATTCATAATTCCTGGTGCTTGAATTCTTGTGAATTATCTTATCAATAGTTTGCATGTGTAACTATTCAGTTTGAGACCAAGCGGAGATAACTGTTTAGCGAATTCAAGAATGTGTGATATGATTTTAACCTTGAGACTTGGATGAGATAGGTGGATTCTTAGGTGCTTTTGGGAGTTAGTAGATTTTCTTGAGACATGGCGGAGATAGATAATTTACTAATCTACGATCATTGCTGCTCTAGCGAGAGTAATTGACTAAAGGGTTAATTGCATAAAAATACATGACCTTATTCGAAAATCTGGTTTTTTGATAATCTTTTTAATTGTAGGAAAATTTTCGTCCACATTTCAATTTATTGCAATGTCTGTCCGGAGTAATTTTCCGACCAATTTAAATCTGAGTTGGCAGCCGGAATGCCAACGTGGCATCAAAAATGCCAAATCACACCCCCCCCTCTCTCTCTTTCCCGATCCCTCTGCCCCCATCTCTCTCTCTTCCCCCATCCCCCTTTCCCCTCTCCCCGTCGGCTCTCTCTTCCCTGCAGACCCCTCCCACGTCACTCTCTCTCTCTTCCACACACCACGACGTCGCGTCCTCCTCCGCCGCCGCCGCCCTCACCCGCTGGATCGTGCCGCTCAGCGAATCTCAGCCACGTTTGTCGTTCCATCTCCATCTTCCTCACGCACTCATTCCGTCCTCGCCAGATCAATAGACAACTCCCAAGTGAGCCTCCACAACCCCCAAATTTCACCACCTCCGTCGGGCTAGGCCAAAACTCCTCAATCGTCGGGGTGTTTACAAGTGGTCAGCTACCACCGAGCCAGGCTTCGCTATCGATCGAAAATTTTCAAATCAGAAAATCATCTCCAATTTCCGACAGCAAGGCCGTTCACTTTCCCTTCCAAAAATGCCCAACAAAAAAAAATCTCAACATAAATCGACGGGAATCACCCACAAATCTGGAAAATTTCTCAAATGCGGCAGATCTAGGACAAATATAGGGCACTTCGTGGAGCCCTTGAACCCCATCGCGGAGGTCCCAGGAAGTCCACCACAACCGCCCACAACCACCATTGTGGCGGCGGATCTGGGGTGGATCATCGGTGGATCTGGTCATTGGATGTCGCCCCATGTTGTTTTCTCCATCTTCCAACGATGGCATCTTCCAACCGAACAATCTGTCGGGAATCGAGGTGGAGGGAGAGAGAGAGAGAGAGGCCGGCGGAAGTGGCGCGGCGGAGGTGGGGAGAAGCCGGCGGCAGACTGTAACCAGCAGCGGCATCTTCTGAGCCCACACCAGCGTGCCTCGGAGGGGTGTGAGAAGGGGGAGGGAGGTTCGCCGGCCGGAGGAAGACGTGGCGGGCTCCGGGGTGGAGGTGGAGGAGGGGAAGGGGGTCTTCGGGGGAAGAGAGAGAGAGCGCGACGGGGAGCGAGAGAGGAGAAGAGGGGGTCGTGGGGAGGAGGGTGGGCGAGGGGGAGAGGGTGAGAGAGAGGGATGGGAGGGAGGGAGGGGGGTAGGGGGATGGGGGAAGCGAGAGAGAGAGAGAGAGAGAGAGAGAGAGAGTGACGTGGGAGGGGGGGGTGTGATTTGGCATTTTTGATGCCACGTTGACATTCCGGCTGCCAACTCAGATTTAAATTGGTCGAAAAATTACTTCGGACGGACATTGCAATAAATTGAAATGTGGATGAAATTTTTTGCTACAATTAAAAAGATTGTCAAAAACCAGATTTTCGAATAAGGTCAGGTATTTTCATGCAATTAACCCTTGATTAAATGTATGATCTCTCATCATAACTGGATTAAACTGGTAAATAGTATTAATAGATTGATTGTGTGAATTTAATTAATGAATTTACTTCCTTAGGATCAGTTGTTTTATCATTAGATTTCTTACCTGAATTTTATTTATTGTTATTTGAGTTTAGTTTTATTATTCATACATCATCGATTTTGTTTGCCTGTCTACTGTGATAGGTTAAATTAGGAGTACTTAGAGTTATTTCGCTTATCAGTCCCTGAGGATACAATACTCGATTATTTTTTATGTGCTACAATTATAATGTGTTAGTTGCAGTTTGCGTTGCTAATAAAATAATGATCATATAGGTAATGACTTTTTATTACTATAACGATTATTTGACCAAACTAACACCATAACAGTTAGCTATCATCAAATTTTCATTTCCAGGCAATTCAACATAAAATTAGCCAAATCCAAAGTAATTAAAATTAAAATTTCCACAAAATTAGAGAATCAAATAAGCAACCCAACACACTTCAATATCCAAACCGCACCAAAATTCAAGACAACGAAATGTATAGATTCACAGGAAACAAAAAGTAATGAAATGTACACAAGATGAATAGTGAATAATCATAACATTAATTCATAATCATAACCCTAAATGATTTGGTGGAATTGGGATAAGACATAATCTAGGTCAAAATGTATTGATGAAGCAACTTATGCTAAGGATAAAATTATGAAGCAACTTACCTGAATTTCAACAATTTTACTGATTTGTTTCGTGTTCAGAGGCTGGAAAATAATGTATTCATCAATCTGGTTCATGAACTCTGGCTAAGGATAAAATTATGAAGCAACTTACCTGAATTTGTGGCTCCTCAATACAGCTTGCCGTTTGCTATTTTTTCAAATTCTAACATGTTTTAAATATTTTCAGCATGTAGAATCTTGTGGTATTGCTTAAAATGTGACATGATGGAGTTTTTGAGAATGACAAAGTATATACATGAAAATACTTTTTTGAGCTGCCCGAGTATGATGAGTTTGATTGTGAGGAGGCATTCATCAGTGAGTTGCTATTTGTTGCTGATTTTGGATACTCAAGCATGACAAGATACACATTCAATAATAAGGATACCGGAGAGTTTGAATTTGTGAATGTTGTAGACGACGAAGGTGATGCTGATTTGGTTTCATTGGCTATTAAGTACGTGGATGAAAAGAAGGTGTTAGAGATATTTTGTGAATGCAAGCAAGAGGTTCCACAGCCTGTTGTTGATGAAATTCAAAAAGAGACAAACAAAGGGCAGGAGAATGCACAACCTGTTGATGAAGAAGCAGACGAGGATGATGAAGATTATGATTGGGACTTTGATGACAAAGTCATTGAAGAGGATGAGAGCACTGATGGCTAGAAGATGCAGACTTTTCTGACGAAGAAGATGAATTTCTTGAGTACAGAAAGAAGGAGAAAGAAGAGAAAGACCTACAAAGGGTTTGTGACGACAAAGGAAGGGACGCGCAATTGATCCAGATGAGGAGAGCGCAATTGATCTTGATGGTGTGGATTCAGACGTGTCGAATGATAGCTTGGATGATGATGGCAACAAAAAGGTGAAGTCTAAGGTGTGGTCGAAGAACATTCCTTTCAAGGATTTGAAAATTGAGCTTGGAATGCATTTCAAAGATCCTAAAGAGTGTCAAGAAGTAGTGAGGCAATGGACAGTGACAAATGGCTACAACATCAAGTGGACCAAGAGTTCACATGGCAAAGTGAAAGCAATTTGTAGTGAACGAAAGGTGTTTAAATTAGACTAAAACTATGTTCGTGTATTTAAATTTTAAAAAAAAGGTTCGTGAGAAAAAATGAAAAATTGCTTAAAGGTAATGTATTTACCTTTAAATAAACTTTTTATTAATCCAAATTAGTTTAGGAAGTTAGTGAATAATACTATAGACTATAGTCTATAAGTAGTTGAGATAAGAATGCTTCTCAACAAAAAAAAGTTGAGATACGAATGAGTAATCAACGAATATTTTATGTTTTTTTATTTTTCATTTATTCTCTTTTAATCTTTCTTTCTTTATTTCTAAAAAAATTGAGCAATTTGAATCATAAATTAAAAATGATTGACTACAAATTACAAACTAACATGAATTTTTGAAAATGTATACATTAATGGCTATTTTACAATATTAGTCATATGTTCAAAATAATCGATTCACTTTTCTATTTTTATGTATAATATATATATATATATATATATATATAGGGCAATATTTTTTGAGTGGATTACAATTAGGAAATTCATACAAATAGAAAGAAAGAATAAGAGAGAAAATGAAAGTTGATGGGGATAAAAGGGGGGAAAAAAGAGAGAAATGAAAGTTCATGGGGATAAAAGGGGGGAAAAATGAGAGGGAGAGAAAAAAAATGAAGTGAACGTAAGCTTAGGAGAGAGATTTTTTTTTTCTTTTTCTATAAAGTTTCTAATTTTTAATTTTAGACTTCAATTTTTTTTTCAAATTATATTTTTTTTGATAAGCTAACAAGTAAATAAAGAAATTTAAAGACGAAACACACTGCAACTGCAAGCAAGTATTTCATTTTTAGATATATAAATTTTGACTGCAGCTTCTTGACCTTCCTCTACACTTGTAAATAGGTCCCACATTCTTCCCTTGATGTCTGATCAAAACCAAATATATTTAGTTAGAAAATAACCAAAATAACTAAATCAAAAACATGAACACCCATGAATGGAAGCCATTTCCTATCAATTTCATTTCAGCACAATCCTTCCATTCACCCATTCGTAATAACAAACACATTATAAACAAATGAGCAAATATATAAGTTGAAAAATTAGACGATCGATTTAAATCATGAATCGGTATAAATAAATAAATAAACACCTTGCCCTTTGTCAACCAAACTGATCCAGTATGCATTCTGCCCACTCTATTCGCATTTCATCAATTTCACTTCTAGAATAACTGTCTTTTGTAAACTACAAAACACACACAAATATATAACGTATTAGTTATAACAAATTAGTTAGTAATTTAGTATTTAACTATGCACATTACTATACCATTGATTGTAGCGAACTTGAGCCAAGATCCCTACAAGTTTCGATGATTTCTCTCATATACTGCATTATGTAGAACCCACATTGCTTCGAATCAGGTTGGAGAGGAGCCTGTGTTACAAACAATGTATTAGCACCTACTCCTCGTTTGTCATATACAACTAGCAGATACGTGCATACCTTTACGACTACCCAAGTTGGTGACTTTTTCTCATTCTCTCCTTTAGATGCACAAAACATCGATAAGGCCCTACATAGATTTACAAAGTACAGAAAAATTAGTAATACCTTCGACTGACTATAATAAGTATTAAGGAAAAAATCAACAAAACTTACATATTCACAATATCTTGCCAAACGCTATCACGAATGCGATGAGAAAGAGGATCCAACAAAAAGACAATCTTGTTGTAGGGTTGGATGACCGTGAGAATCCAATGAAAACTACAAAAAGATATACAATAGTAAAAACACATTCTGAAAATCCAAATGAAGTTGAAAGCGAACTGCCATCGGGGGCGTGGCTGAAGGGGATGGTGTAAGGCGATGCTCACCAAACCGACTTTCGTTTCTATATATTTCAAATATTTCCTATACCCATATAAATTTGAAAATGTATCATGACACCTTACTTACCCTATATTACATGGTGCCAACACGAGTTGATCGATTGATGCACCAATCAACCTATCAGCTAAAGCGCGTGCTCTTTGGTCTTCGGTTAACTTGTCAAATTTTGAGATCAAATTTGGATTTACAAATCGAAATCTAGTGAGTATGTTTTCTTTTTTCATCTTCTGGTGAAGGAACCTACCAATTTCACCAACAAATTAGAAAAACATAATAAATCAAATTGTGCCAATACTAATAGTCTGAATAAGTAGATAAAAAACTTACCACATGTAGGAAATTATACAACAATCCGAAATTGGCTTTAGCAAACAAAATTTGTTGATATCCTTGAGGAAAATATAAATCTTATATTTCTTGCCGAACACATCATCATGCAAAGTAATTGATTGACCAGCTTCCCCACGTACAAGCCGGAAGTAGGACAACAGCAACTCCAACTTTTCAGGCAAACATTTTGTCCTCATTGACGTTCCCTAAAAATTCAAAATTAAATGAACTCCGCAATACAATGACAGCATGATATAATGAATTTTAAACATGTATCTGCAAGCTAACATATTTGTGACATGATAACTTCACCCTCTTCTGATTGACATCTTTTGAAGTAAGGGTTTTGATAATCCCTTCGAGCTTTTTTATGTAAGCATCTCGATCCTCAATAGATCTCTCTTCACCCGCCTTCGTTTTCCATTGCCTCTCTTTAGGAGGATCGAGATACATTGTTTCTTCTTCGATTTGTTTGATTTTCTCTTCTTCAATGTCTTTTCTTCGGTCAACTGAATAAATATTTGTAAGAACATTGTACATACAGAAATGACAAATCATATATAAGAATTTTAGTGCAAGTGTATAATCCACATGTTCATAAAATAAAACTATATGAACATTGCACAGAAAGAAATGACAAATCAGATAAATACATGTCTCGTCTTTCCTTGCTCTTCGTCTGACTGGTTCATGTGGTGACGGTGATTTCAATTTTCGCTTTGCCTTGGAAATGTTCATCTTCGTCCCGCTTTCATTACAGTCATTGCCGCTAGGAACAGTCTCTTTGTCAGTTTTTGCACATTTCTCTTCTTCAAAGCCTTTCTTTCCACCAGCTGAATAACCATATATCCTATTAGTAGAGGAGCTAAAGCACTATGTAACACACAAGTTTCGGTGAGAAGCTAGATGATCAAGTAACCCACAATTTAAGAAAACAACATGTAAGAACATTGGATCAAAAAACAACTAATTACATACATGCATTCTTTTTCCTTAGACATCGTCTAACATGTGTACTGGAAGATGCTGAATTCAACTTTTGTTTCCCATCGAGAATGCTCCTTTGCATCCCATTTTCATCCCAGTTATTCTCGTGTAATGATTCTTTGTGAATTTGTTCAACTTCCTTTTCCTCGGCATCCTTCTTTCTAGTCACTAAACAAACAAATCATATCAACTAGGAATCAGTCAAAACGAGCAGGACAATGCATATTATTGGAAGGTATCTAAATCATAAAGCTTACGTTTTGGAGCTCGAGATATACGTACGAATATGGATAGGCCACTCTGTTCATCTATGAACTCACATATGCATCTATCACCAATCTCAATGAGATTCGCATCACACAAACTTCGCCATAAAGACTCGGGAAACGCCAAGTCCCCGTTACGCCTCTTTAAGATTTCTGTTTCCCATTTTTTCCCACTTTCATCGACGAGGGATATGATATTTGGGATCTTAAGATTGTAAGTTTTTATTACTGTTCTTGGGAGAATCTGTAATTATAATTATAACTAAGAATTCTATATTGTGTATCTACAAAATCATTATAACTAAAGTAAATGTCGAGAAAGTATGATATAATTTATTACCAGCCTCCTCCTTTTTTCTTCTGTTACTCTCCACACAAAATGAGGATTTTCCGGTCGGAAGGCCTGTCCCGACATGAAGATGTCATCATCACAGCAATGTGTAGCTTTGCTTCGAACTGAATAAGCATATATCTGATTAGTCAGAAAAGCTGGGCACTATAATATCCACATAATATGAAAGAATGATGTAAGACCATTTAGAAGATAAAGACAGCACGATGTAACACACAAGTTTAGTTAGAAGCTAAAGCACTGTTGAAATTAAAAAACAACTAATTACATTCATACATGCATGTATTCTCTTAATCTCTTTTCTCACACTTAACAAACAAATCGCATTAACTATGAATCTATCAAATGTGGCATGACATGCATATTATTGGAAATTATAAAAGTCCTTAAACTTACGTTCATGAGCTCTTTTATACGTATGCGTATGTATAAATCAATGCACCCTTGCATGAACTCAAAGATGCATACATCGCCTATGTCAATGAGGTTCGCTTCGCACACTCTTTTCCATCCCACTGCAGAGCACCTATATGATCGCTTGTCCTTTAAGACAGTCACATCCCACTCTCTCCTTTGTTCATCGACGAAGGATATGATATTTGGGATCTTAAGATGGTAGTACTTTATGACTTTTTTGGAGAGAGACTGCAATTATAAAGATAAGTTAAAATTTTGGACTAGCATAAAGTAAACATAATAAACAATGCATTTCTATTATGTGTGTATCTACAAAATTATACTATTAACTATTACTTAACATAGTGAGTGATGAAGGAAAAATAGAAGATTGATTTGATTACTTTTGAACATGGCATATAAATTTGTACAATCCAAGGATACATAGTTTCGAAACATCCATAAAGTAAATTGCAAGAGAGTATATAAAACACTTTATTACCAAAACATTTATTTTGCCAGGTTTTGCTCTCCACACAAAATAAGGAATTTCTGGTGGAACAGCCAGTCCCGGTTCGGAGATTTCAGCGTCATCTTTGAGTTTCTTGTTTCTTCGTGTGCTCGGAACTGAATAAACATATATATTTGATTAGCAATGGTGTTGCTGGGCAACATATAGAACAAAAGGACCACAGAAATTCAAATTATTGATGCCCATATTCGAGAACCCTAACTCCATTTTGAATTGATGTCAGTTTTTAGTTTAATATTTTGCTTTGCTTCCCTTCGCTTCTGTGTTTGTTTGAAATAAAATGGTTGGTATGCAATCTTCTTTTGTTATGCAGTTTATTATGAAAATTCCATTGGAATTTATGTTAACTATCATCTTCATGATTCGTTTAAACTATATTTTTTGCAGCTTTCTTATTAGCCTCTACAATCATTCGTGAAACCATTGGAGCGCAGGAATTAATTTTCTTAGTGCAAAAGTATTGATAAAGCTTTATCCGAATACATAAAGTTTTGATATTTTACCATTATTCTACACAAATTCATCTTTGCCGACTAAAAAATTGATAAAATACTTTGAACAACGAAAAAACAAAAAATGAAATTAAATCAAAACAGATGCAAACCGGTTTCATCTTTCCCGAGCATCAAATTCGCCACATAAACAGAAGAGGATTTAAAAAAAAGGACTGCAACTCTTAAGCAAAAAGCAAGAAGAAAGAGATTGAATGTTTCTCTTCTAGCTCCAACCTACTTCAAATTTACTTAAAAGAAAGAAGATTGAAAAAAAAACCTCTTCTTTTATTTAAACAGCTAAACAGAAATACAAACTACTGATTTTCCGGCCAACGGAAAAGGCAAGCACAGTACAAGCAGACAAAATAACAAGAAAAGAAAAACAAAAACAAAAAAAACAAAAACAAATTAGCACTGATTTTACGCTGCTTACGTATAATTGCCCTTGGAGGTGAGAAAACAGAGACCACAAAATTGAATCTACCAGAATCAACACAATTAACGAGGCCGTGGTAAAAGAAGAGGAAAAGGAAATGGAAAGAGAAGGGAAAGGTGGTGAGAGAGAGAGAGAGAGAGAGAAGGGCACATGCAGATGCAGTACACAAACCCCTTCCGTCGATTTAAACATCCGACGTCGAATCGAGTCGGAATCTCTCTGAAACGTTGAATCAAAATAAAATGAGAGAAATAGTAGTTACCTCGGCGACGATGAGGATGAGGAGTGGTGTCCATGGTTGGCGTAGGTAGCTAATGGTGAAGAATGAAACCACCTCTGAATCTCTCTCTTTCTCTCTCTAGGAGCCTCTGGTTTCTCGTGAGCTAAACCTCTTCTCTTTTCCTTCTTCTTCTCCTCCTTTGTTGTGATTCCCCTAATTTTGTCTCTTGTTTTGTTGATATTGATTGCATCTTTACTTGTTTCCTCGTGGGCCGAGCTTCCCATCTTTCTCGATTCTCAGACTGCTCATGTTTCCGTTTCTAGTATTTTTCCCGCCTTCTCTCCCTTACTTTTGCAGTGTTCCTGCAAAAACTTTATTATCCTCGCTAACAACAAAGTTTTTTTTATATATATAAAAAATAATTGGTGCAAAAATTGAACAATTCTAAAAAAAATTTTTTAAAAATGATCGATTCTAATTTCAATAAAAAAATTAAAAATTATTAAAAAATAAATTAATTTATTCATTGTACTAATTTAACATGAATTCGATTTTTACTCAAATAAAATAGATGTTGCACGTCAGAAATCGATATGAACAAATTATACGTTTATAAAAACAACTTGGACACATTATCTCAACATCGTTATTTTTAAATAGATATTTCTCAATTCAAATTGGGCAGACTCGTGAATCATGACCGTTGGTTAAAAAAATTGATAAATTAAACTTCTTTTTTTGTAAACACGTTAGATTTTTCTTGGAGTTTGAATTTATTTGTCATTTGTAATTATAGATATCAAGATTTGTCTGAAAACTATTAAGATGTGAACTATGCCTTCTTCTTATAAGATTTAAAAAGTGTTATCTTCTCTCTCTCTATGTCATGCTAGATTCTGTTTTTCTTTTTCACAAAGACATGAACATTTTGTTATTTTTGGGTGTTCAAAAATATGAATATTTCTATTTTGGTACACTATCTCACCACAATCCTTTTACTTTTCATAAAGTATGACTCATTTTTCACTTATAATACACTTTTATCTAATATTTCTTAAAATATGTGCCAATTACAAATTTGTGTTTCTAAAATAAACCCACAACGACATTTTTTCTTTGTCTTCAAGTTATGATGAATTGTCAAATCAGTTTTATTTGGCCAATAGAATTTGTATTAAAATTAACTTTGATTAATAAATTAAAATTAGATTTTTCTTTTGATATTTTTAGAATTCGTGTTAAAAATCAAAATTTATCCAAAGTTGGTGCTACACCAATATAGAACCACTTCTATAAATATTAAGTGTTTTCCTGCCAAAATCACCCTACTATTTTTGAAAATAATTAATTTTTAAAATTATGTTTGTTTGTTCATTTCATCTACCGTATATCATACAAATATCTTTTTGTTATAATTTGTTTTACTCATAAAATTTATCACATTTTCATGATTTCTAATTTTTATTTTAAAACGAGTTTGTAGTCTAATTTTACTCTATATGACCATATTAAATATGTAATAACATATTTTTATCTCATGTATATAGAATATTTAATAAACATAAATAAAATTATTAAAATATTAATATAGATAAGATTTATGATCATATATGAGCTTTTAACATATGTAATTATTTATTTATTATTTCTTTCATGAACATTTAGTCATAAATTATATAAAAAAAATTGAACATTTAAGATTAATCGGACCACTAGAATTATGTATCAATTATAATCCCGTCATATTGATTAACATAATCCTAACACTATAATTTATTGTATTAGTTAATTTTTATCACTTAAATATTTTATAAGTGTTAATTATATGTGTGTGTATATATAATGTGATCATATTACATATTTTCTTTTTGAATGAAAAGTGTAATAAGATAATTTTTATTTAAAATGATTTCATATGTTTAGTAAATGTAAATAAAATTATTAAAATATTAATATTGATAAGATTTATAATTATACATGAATTAAATAATTTTTTTATTATTACTTTTAAAACATTTAGTCAGCATATTTATGACTCAATTGCATAGTGCTACGATTGACTTAGAACATGAGACTTCAAAATTCATGATATTTCTTATTTCAAAAAACGAATAATAGATGTTCCTAGTCATATATTATACAATCTAAAAATTTTAATACTCATATATCATTAATAAATAATAATTAAATTTTAAATATAAAACTTCCTCTGTTTAATACTTCATCTTTTCCATTACAAATGTCTCAGTTTTCATAATGAAATGTTTCATTACAAATGTCTCATTCTTTTTTTGGCAAATAATTAAGAGACTAATTATTTAATGGTCCACCACTTACTCTCTCTCTTTATACCTACTTTTACAAATTTCAATTTATATATTTTCCCTATAATTTTTTTTATTTATTAATTACATATTTTTCAATCTTCGTGTCCAAAAATAATGAGACATTTGTAATGCGACGAAGAGAATATATATATTTCATTAAGTTTAGATCGAAACTCTTTAAACGGAATAACCCTTCAAATATTTAAAAGCCCATATTATGGCCCGATGGGCTAGCGTAATGGTTCCGGGTCAAAATCCGGATTCAGATACAGATCCGACTGAAAATGCTATATAAATTAGTTATTCAAAACCGAAACCGCAAAGAGGAGCAGCAGCAGAAATGGGGCGCTCCATTTTCTCTCACTTCCTAATCCTCTCCAACGCTCCTCCGCGCTCCATCGTCTCACTGTAATTCATTCTTCCTTCTTTCTCACCGTTCATCCGTTGCTTCAATTTCTCCATTACAATTGTAGTTCGATTTTTGTTTTTCGGAATTTTGAGCAGGCCGCTCGGTATTCGTCTCGGCAAATGCTTGAGCAGAGCTGCTGGAATCCAGGCGTCGCGGCGGCTGAGGATCGGCGAGAGCCTGCGCTGCCTCTGCAGCCTTGCAGTGTCAGAGCCTTCGACTTCGCAGACTTCGTCCAGCTCCGTGAAGTATTAACTCTTGCGACCTTTTTTTTGCTGTTAATTTGAGTATATTTCTAGCTCTGAGTATTTGTTTGAGAAATGATTTGGTGTGACTGTGTTTTTTTAGCGTTGCATGCCTTGTATATAAAAATTGTAGTTATTCGTGTTTAAAGTTTGATGATTATGTTTTACGTATTTTGGAGTTAGAGCATTGTTGCATTTCTCTCACATTGATTAAGGCGTGTAAAATTGTAATTTTTGTGAGGTTCGAATGTTTTATGAAGTAATCCGGTTGGTATGACGCCATGATGAATGCTGGATGGTATTGAAGTTTGCCAATTTGTAAGGAACTCTGCTGAAACTGCTTATTGTCTATGCGACTTGTGTTTAGAGTTTAGACTCGTTTTAATGTTCAATTCGTCATGGAGCGTATTAGGACAACTAAAATGTGAGGCCTTGTCTGTATTTGTTAATAATAATATGGTATTACCTTTTACTTGCTGTGAAATTATCCATATACCATGACCAAGTATTAATTTCTCATTTTATAGGAAGAGAATAGTATTAGGACGAATAAAATGGGAGGCCTTGTCTGTATTTGTTAATAATAATATGGCATTACCTTTTACTTGCTGTGAAATTATTCATATGCCATGATCATGTATTCATTTATCATTTTATAGGAAGAGAATAGTCTCCGGCGTTCAGCCCACAGGATCCATACATCTTGGCAATTATCTCGGTGCCATAAAAAACTGGATTGACTTGCAGGTTCGCTTTCAAATTGTCCAGCATTTTATTTAGTTTGATTTGAATTAGATATCCATGTGTCCCTGCATCATGTTTAAGTTGGATGGAGAAATGATCGGGCTTAGTGTTAGATGTTAAAACAGTCATATATAGGAAAATGGGAGGGGGAACATAAAAGGACATATTACATATATCACGATGTTCTTGTCAGCCTATGCGCAGGCTTTCCACAGTTCTTTCCACTGGCGGACACAAGAAGGTCCTGGGGGCTTAAGCCCCCATCAAATATTTTATTCTCTTAAAATCGTCAAAATATCAGTATTTTTTTGTGAATTATTGTACAATAGCTCCCATCGCCAAATCAAATCATAAGAAATTTGTGTTCTAGAAATCTCGAACTTAAAGATTAGAAAATATAGCCCCCACCAAGGATTTTTTCTGCATCCGCCCCTGGTTCTTTCAAGTTGTAAAAGGACATGAATGCTTGGTTGCTTGTACATTATAAACGGCATGTTATAATCTACTAGACTTCTGTAGGTTAGCAGTCCCATTACATTAACAAATGTGAGTCTGCTGCTCTATTATGGGGTACACATACATAATACAGGCACTGACTTCCCTAGCTCCACCAGATTCTCATGCTTTATCTGAACTGTTTGAGTATCCTTAAGCTACATGCCTACCACAGCCCTGGTCTTATTATATAATTGTATACAATTTCTAGCACTTTCTTTTTGACCGAGCTCTGCTCTTGTTGTCCTGTTGCTTCACCTCCAATTTGGTTTTTGCAGAATACGTACGAGACACTCTTTTTCATTGTGGACCTCCATGCAGTACGCTCAATTTCCTACATGATTTGAGTATCATACATTCTGTATTACGACTTCTGAATCATATCTCCCTGTATGAATAATTTTATTAAAACACAGTGCTTTGAAACTTATGATGTATAGTTATTTAAAATATGTTAAACGTGGTTGATTTACTTTAAACTGATAGGTATATCACTGAGTTTCCACCACTAAATAAATGTCATCTTGATTAAATTGTCTCTTGTGGTTTTTAAATTAGACCAGTCTCACCTTTTTCTTGCAGATAACTTTGCCGTATGATGCACAGAAATTATCTAAAGCTACCAAAGATACTGCAGCTCTTTATTTAGCATGTGGTGTGGATCCTTCCAAGGTCTAACAGTTACTTATCCCCCTTTATGACTAATCATAATAGCTGCTCATAACTTGAAATTCTTTGCATGAATCTGTTGCTTATTTCCAATTCCAGGCCTCAGTCTTTGTGCAGTCTCATGTACGTGCTCATGTAGAATTGATGTGGTTGCTGAGTTCGGCCACCCCAATTGGTTGGCTGAATAAAATGATTCAATTTAAAGAAAAATCACGGAAGGAGGTCAGTTTTGTGATGTTTGTTGCTTAGCTGATTATTCATCTCATGTTTACCTCATTAACATATCCTGTCAACGCATGCACCATAGTGATGTTACATAAGTGCCTTGAGCTGCCATCAATTTTAACTTATTTTGGTTATTTTGTTTGCTAGTTATGTGTTGTCTGGTGGGTCATGGGTGGGGCTTGGGGGTTACAGTTTCATTTTCTTCCTCTTCAGGAATGCTCAGAGAGTTGTTATCTTAGAGTTAGATGTATTTCCCTTGTGTGGGTATCATTCACATGGTTAATTAATTGATTATGATGCTTACTAGTGATCCTTTTATACATTAAATACAACCCCAAATTGCACTCAAAGTTATTTTGGGAAGAACTCCACGTGCACGTTGGGGGGGGGGGGGGGGAGGGGGGTTAAGTTGTGGCTATTAGACACTGATCAGATGGCAATCCATGCTCGAGCAGCATCCTTGATTGCCAAGTATATTGTTGCAGTGCATAGCCTTACCAAAATAAATTCTAGGGCTGAATTCCATAGGTTAAATATAGTCCTTTCAGAATAAATATCTACTTCAATAAATTTATTAAATATATCCTGATTATAGTTGTTTATTGACCCGGATTGCTACGTTTCAGCGCTAAATCCACCATCATACCCATGTTGATTTTGTACTTTAGATTGGTGTGATTAGTTCACTATTGCTCGTACAAAATATAATTCCCTGGGTGTATAAAAGGCCTTATAGCCTCAACTGAAAATTGTAAAATACAGTTCTTAATCATTAATAGTGGAATCTCTCTTATCTTCTCCATGAAGAAAAAATCTACACTCCTAGTAATCCTTTTAATTAAAATACTTGAAATTATTTTCTGAAATAGTAGAGTTTTATAATTGTTATACTTATTTCTAATGTTCGCTTGCAGGGGAATGAAAATGTTGGGGTTGCCCTTCTAACCTATCCAGTGCTGATGGCCTCTGATATACTCTTGTATCAGGTAATCCTTCTTTTCTTTCATTTTAACCTTTTCTTTTCTTTATCTTTAAAGAATTATTCTTATTTGGGGCCCTAGTTGTGGTTTGGGCACAATACTTGTACTGAACTTGGCAGAGTAGTAAGTCTTTCACATTATATGGTAAAAATTATAGTTGCCTCAAGATACTTGCATGTTGATGTGGTTGTGGCTGTATTGTATTGGCTGAATGAGCCACTTTTACAAGTATTGTATTCCCATGCAGTCTGATTTTGTTCCAGTTGGCGAGGATCAGAAACAACACCTTGAGCTGACTCGAGAATTAGCCGAACGTGTTAATTATCAATATGGAGGAAGGAAGTGGAAAAAGCTAGGAGGGTAAGGCTCATTATAGTTCAAATATAATTGAGCAGTAAACTTTTAGTTTCATTTATGTTGTAAGCTTCTGTCCAAGATTTTTCTTGTTATTCTATGTCTTTCCTACTTGGGGCATTAGGAAATCTGAATGATTTGTCTGATCAACTTTTCTCTGGCCACAGGCGAGGTGGTGCTATTTTTAAGGTTTGTTTTTTTATTGTCTGGTTATGCAATAAATGTTTGGAAAACATATTAATTTGGAGATTGGATTAACTTGTGCTTTACTATGTAATTGATATAGGTTCCTGAACCCCTTATTCCACCTACTGGAGCTCGTGTGATGTCCCTCACTGATGGTCTTTCCAAGGTTATGATTTCACATAACTTAGGGATATTTTCTGATATAAAGTTATTACAAGTTTACCACTACTGCTGCTTATAAGAAAATCTTTTAACATTAAAAATGTAGTTGAATTCTTAAGCCTTTTGAAAGATTTATGGCAATTAGTTATTCACCTTCTGTAGTACTTATACCTTTCTTTGATCTTTGTATGTAGATGTCAAAATCTGCTCCTTCTGATCAATCACGAATCAATTTGCTTGATTCAAAAGATGTGAGTATAAACATTTCTATTTGATAACTTGTCTTATATATCTCTAATTTAGGGTATCTCTTTTTATTATTAATAAAAATATAATGTCAAAGCAAGTGAAGTCAGTAATGGCGGAGAGTAACAACAGGCAGCACTTTTGTTGGGACTAATTTGTAATGTGAACATGTACACTTCCTGAAGATTTTAATTGGCTAAAAGACTGAAAATAGAGGACAGGAAATGTTATTTATATAGATTGGGTTTTCTTACCATTGGACATAGACACTTTGGTGCCTAACTGTAAATATTCCCATCTCCTTTTTTTTCTTTGTTTCAAACCTAGAGGGATACATAAGAATTTGGGGAGGGTAAAAAATTTGCAAATCTAAATCGACACTTGCTCTCAGGATCATCTGCTTCATGTTTCATAGATTGTACCATAGTTGTCAATTAAATGTCAGGCTCTGCTAATTTCTTTCTGCTTGAACTATGTTGATATGTAGCCTTCTTGTCTTCCCTATCCTAAAATCATTCTTTGCTGGTTTTGCAGGCAATTGCAAACAAAATAAAACGTTGCAAGACCGACTCATTTCCTGGGTTAGATCCTATTTTACTCAATCTGGATACTTCTTTGTTGAAGATTGTTTTGCATAAATTTACTTTTCTACTCTTTTGTCTCCCTTTTTTTTTTTCTTTTCTGTGTGTGTGTGTGTGTGTAGACATAGTTACTAAGCTCTAATCTTCTTATCTCTGCTTGTTGGAAATCTTTTTAGGTTGGAGTTCGATAATCCTGAGAGGCCTGAGTGTACCAACCTTCTTTCAGTATATCAGCTTATTACCGGCAAGAGCAAACAGGTAGCTGATGCAAACTATGCATGAAAAAATGAAGTTTCTGGAAACTCCTGTTTATTTATTTCTGATTCCCTTTTTCATCTATTATAGCTAGTCTAGTGATAAGTTATTTTATAGAAACTTCATAACATGGAATCTCGAGAACTTGTTCTGCAGTTGATACACCATGAGGATGTTTCTAATGAACCCATGGATGCTTTTGCATATAAAATCTGTTATTAACTATTTAACATAATTGCATAATTGGGAATCAAGTAATTGCAGATACAACACTAAGTTCAAACAGTATTACAAGTTTCCTTAGATTATCTGTTTCCTAGGGAAATTTCTTTCATGAAATGTTTTGGGTTCACTTCACAAGGCATTGCTTTTCAAAATATGATATCTCCTTGTTACACTTGCTTGTCTAAACTGATCTTAATGTCTGTTCAAAAATTCATTTGAGCGTCTGTTGCGCTTACAAATTTGAAACTTAATTGCTTCAATCGCACAGGAGGTTTTGGAAGAATGTCAAGACATGAATTGGGGATCATTCAAACCCCTTCTTACTGATGCTTTAGTCAATCATCTTCATCCAATCCAGGTTTGACTTGCATTTTTGTGTCTTTATTATTCACATATACATACAATAACAGAATATCTGGCTTCGAGTAACTATCACAAAACAGTCTCTTCTCAGTAACCTTCCACATAAGTTATTTCCTTAGGAGGCATTTGGTTTGAGTGATAAGGCATGATTGATAAGATAATCCACCTTAATCAAGTGTTTGGTTTGCATGATTGAGCCTGTGATTGATAACTCGGCCCGCATATAATCACCTAAATGAGTGATTGTTTATCACTCCAAAGTTGAGTGAATTATTTAATCACCCCTCCAATCCTATTAATCTTATCAATCTTATCTATCCCACCCACCAAACCAAACACCTCCTTAAGCTTTTACCAACATCATGTTTGGCTACTTGGCGTCCTGTTCTTATTTATACCAAACTATTTATAGTATGTTGATGCCATCACTAAGGATTGTCAATACCTTCAATAGTCGAGTTCAAATAATCCTTAATTTCTTCTGGCACGCTTTTAATATCTATTTTGAGGGATGGGGCATTTTTCAGCTGCCCTTATGCTCTTTCTGCTGATTGAAAAACCATTAGTCTCTTCTTACAATCTAGCTGCAATACAGGTACGTTATGCAGAAATAATGTCGGATACCTCGTACTTGGATGGAGTTTTGGCCGAGGGTGCTAGTAAAGCTGCATCCATAGCAGATGCTACTGTTAATAACGTTTACCAGGCAATGGGATTCTTACGGAGATGATCAAAATCGACTATCTGGGAGGATGTGCCCGAAATGTCGTCCAGGTTAGCTACTTCGAACAAGTGAGTAAAGTCTGGTAGGGTTTGGCTCTATATATTTTTGCTTATAATCAGTTTACTCTTCCAAGTGGGTGCATTCTTTTCTAGCAGCTGAATTTTTTGGTCAAATATCATATTTGATTTTTTTTAAAGTGATTAATATAAATGTCTTTCTAATTTAACATATCTAGATTTTTTTAGTCCCTCAGTGGGTGATATACTGATATTGATTCGATCACATATATTTGTAATTCAACTTGCATTGTTTGGAACTGAATAATTGTCGTTTCAATATATATACACTGTCAGTTTTTCCAGTGAGGCAGAAACATTATTGCCTTTGTATAGTCTAACTTCATACATTTTTAACTATTTTGATTGATTTATGGTTGGAATAATCATAATCCCTCAGTCCACTAAAACTTGTAATAATTTGTTATTTTTGTTTGTTCACGAAAACTTGTCATAATTTTTTCTTGAAAATAATTTTACTAACTGTTATTCCACATATTTACACATATTGTCATTCATGGACCCACCGTCTTTTAATTTGTGAGGTTTTTTCTCTCACTAGTTTTCTCCAATTTTGTACTCCCATCATTTCCAATAATGTCCCAAAATTTTTTTTTGGGCGTCCCATTAATAATATCTCAACCCAAAAAAATGAAATAATTTATTTTATCTACTTTCTCTATCTCTCTCTCCTCAATTACTTTATCTATATCTTACTTTTTCACTACTCTTTCAATACTCTCATTCACTTTATCTACATTTTCTTAATTTACGTGCTCCATTTTTTTTGGGTTATTATTGAGACGAAGAGAGTAATTTGTAGGACCCTTTCTCCATTTACTAAGTGCATGTTTGGTGGGCTTTATAAGGCTTAGATAGTTAAATAATCTGAGGTTATCTACGCATTTGGTACCTTAGATTTTCTTAGTATGTATTTTTTTAAAGATCAATAATGGTTCTCTATTTATCCCTTGATGACTCAAATACTAAGATCTATTGGTTAGAGGGGAATTGTTTTACTAATTGAGTTGCATTTTATTGTTAGATTGTCTTCTCTTATTTCAGTATTCATTTTTTGAAAACAAATTCACCTCACCTCTGTGATAATTAATCTTAACGATACAATAACTATTTATTACTCTATCCGTCCAAGCTTTTAGTATCCATTTGAGAGTGATATGAATTTTAATAAATTGATTGGGTGTGTTGTGAGCGAAATAAAGATCTCATTTTTCATGTGAGTGTTAAAATAATTAAAGTGGAGTAAGGGTTTAACCTACTTTTACTAAAAATATAAATGAATATTAAAATATGGGACAAATTAAAATGAAAATATGGATACTAAAAGTTGAGATGGAGAGAGTGTTATTCATTGTATTAATATCTTATTTTTATTAAGGGTAAATATAACATTAAACCTCGAACTATTTTCGCACTATTAATTATATCCTGAACTATCGAAAATAATTTTTTAAACCTTGAACTATCAATTTTGTATCAATTGTACCATTCGTTCATTTGATACAAAATGAATGAATTTGATTGACCCTTAATAACTACTCCCTCCGTCCACTAATTGTTGGCCTACTTGCCTTTTTGGTCCGTCCACCAATTTATGTCCTATCTATTTTGGGTAAGTTTATATTCATATTGTAATCAAAATTGTGGGTCCCGTTAATAAATTGTTGCCTAATTGCATTGACTTTAATAAATTATGGGTCCCTTTCTCCACTCAACTAATAAAAATACACTTTTTCTTAAAACCCGTGTTTTGCCTCCTAGACCAACAATTAGTGGACGGAGGGAGTATTTTTTTACTAAACATGGTTATATCAATTTTGTATCAATTGTACCATTCGTCAAATTTTTGAAGCAGAAAAAAATGAACGAATGGTACAATTGATACAAAATTGATAGTTCAAAGTTTAAAAAATTATTTTCGATAGTTCAGGATATAATTGACTTGGTATAATCGAAGTAATCTTACCAAATGTTCATGAAGAATTTAATCTCAAGCCGAGGGTCGATAATTTTTTTAATTCATTCATTCACCCAATCTATGAAAATGATGACCAAAATATTTTAGCAGGACTCGAACCTAAAATCTTTAATCTTATGCATTAATTTTTTATCGTTTGGCCAACACACGCACAGAGCACGTTAGTTTTATATTCCATAAGCTTAGTGTGCAATAAAAGCAAGAGATGATTGTTAATGTGACGTTACTATCTCAAATATATGAGTCCACATCTATAGCAATGAACTAGTCATAATCTGTAATCTAATTGAGAGAGATGGGCCCTAAAGAAGTCGATGTCTAATCTAATGAATTTAGTTGATTGGCTTATGGGTTAACAAGATGAAATTCTCTATTCCAAAATCCCATCCCATCTTTTTCTTTACGACGAAGGTCAGCTACAGTCGTTGTTCAAAGCGTGCATTGAATTATATACGTGCTATTTATAAACCATCTTGTATTCCAACTACTTAGAATCATTGAGTGGTATGTGAAACTTGCAATTATTTAATGTTGTGATTAACGAAATCTTATACTCCTATCACAATAAAGGGGTGTAATCTGGTAGTATCCCACTCCCCCACACAGTATATAGATCTAAATCTAGATCACACCACATAGTATATAGATCTCAATCTAGATTACATATTTTGTTTACGTGGCGCACTAAGCACGCGACACGTGGCAGAAGACTTTCAAGACAAAATTCACGTTCTTAGTGCGCCACGTAGACACATGTTACATACAAATATGCATATCATTCTTACCATGCGTCACGTTCTTAGTGCGCCACGTAGACACATTGTGTTGTCCATATTTGAATCTATATAGTATTATAAGGGACGGGATCTACATGATCACTTCCTATAATAAAAATTGTTTTAGGCGCGAAAAATAGATTATCTATTATATCTCTATTATATATATATATATATATATATATATATATATATATATATAGGGGTGAGTTAAAATAAGAACACTTTTAGAAGAATATATTAATTAATTTTGTTAACTTATCCAAAATCTATTTTAAATATATCTGAAAATCTTTTTAGAATCTTGAAAAATCTATTTACTTAACTAGATAAACGAAAATAACAAGAACTCACTATTACATAAATAAATTGGGTACATATCACATATTCACTAAATTATATATAAATGTTATCATACAGAAATGCATATGTTTGAAAATTAGTATAAATTAATAACTTTGGGACTTAAGAATTTTACCAAAAAATTAACAATTTATTAATTTATGGATAAATAAATAATTTATTAATTTATCGATAAATTAATAATTATCAATTTATAATGTATAAAGACAAATGAGAGATAATATTTAAGTTAAAAAATACATATATCTATCAATTCATTGTGGCTAATATTACTGGAGATCCTAATGAGTAATGATGATCAAGTAGAAGATGATTCAATAATAGGTTCATATTTTGAGAAGTTACCATAGAATTCATAATTGTTATATTTTAACAATTATTAATTTATTCATTAAAAAATAATATTAACAAGACCTATATATTTATAAAGTGGTTCTGTAAAAAATTATTATTTAAAAACTAATGATTTTTTGAACTGACCCAAGCTAGGACATAAGAAATTTATTAATTTATTGAGTATTATTTTAAAAAAGGTTTACTATAATTATAGAATCAAATATACCAAATTGGTAGTTGAAAAATTAAATATAATAAATATTATATCTATATTTTTTATTTTATCAAATAAAATAACATTAACTATGTGTATTACGTACGCTCTTTCTGCTAGTAAAATCTAAATATATACACATTAAAAATACTAAACTATCCTTCTAATTCAAAAAAGTTAAAAAAGTAAAGATTTTATAGATATATTAAATTTTATAAAAATATACACATTTACATTAATAATAGTAGATAATAGATTACTGAGTGGTCACAATATGTTTTTAAAAAAATCATAATTAATCACTAAAACCAACTACAGAATCCGAGTTAAAATGAGACGAAATAACTTCGGGAAGTTCTAGCATGGGACCCAACGTATCAAAATACATACGACAAATTAGTCTGAAATCCAGGTAGAGGTGGTTTTGGGTACAACCGAATGTATAGGTTGTACATTTATTTGTACTCCGACCCGCACTTTGATCTAAATCCGTATTTTGATCCAAACTTTATAAATAACACTATTTTAGATGCGAATCAACTCGGTTATACACAAGTTTTTGTGATCTAAGTATTTACTATTGCTTTTTTTAGGTTACCAGTGTCGTCCCATATTTTCAACGACAAAATATGAAGTCAAATCATATTCAAACATTTTAGCAAACATTTTAGCATGACAAATTAAGCGTTATGCAACTCAAAACTAAAATTTAAAACTACGCTTGTGCTTGTCACACTCCATATACAAGGATATATATGCCTACTTTGTTAGGATTGACCCAATCTACTTATTTTCTATTTTTGTGCATGACCTCACTATCAATTTTATAATTACAATAGTATTTTTATATAGAGGTTATGGCCAAAAAATACATGAACTTTAAAAAAAGTTGCAATTTTCACCTCAACTTTCAATTAAGCCACAAAATACATGAATTTATATTTTTGTTGTAATTAGAGCTTAATTGACAATAAACTAAGTCAAATATATTAATTTTTTCATTTTTAGACCTTCGAGCTTCTAAATACTCATCATTATTAGAAGTTAGATAAACATCAGGTGGACTTTCGACTGTCAATTAAGCTCTAATTTTGTTGAAAGTCAAACTTAGGTGAAAATTGCAACCAAAATATAAATTCATGTATTTTGAGGCTTAATTAAAAGTTCAGGTAAAAATTGCAACTTTTTTCAAAGTTCATGTATTTTTTGGCCATAACCCCTTTTATATATGAGCCCAACATCAAATAATTTTTTACCAACTTTTATTAAAACCCATGCCATTTTCTTTGGGGGAAACTTTTGAAGACGGAAGGAGTATTTCAATAAAGAATAATAATCAAGCTTCAAACATAGTAAAATAAAATATACCCTCTTCGTCCTATGCATGACAAATTTTAATAAATGTTAGGTGTGTTATTAGTGAAAGAAGGGATCCACTTATTTTTTTGATAAATTAACAGTATTAAATAAAGAAATTTAAAGACCACGCCACACAAGACTTGAACCCAAGACCTTTGGCCTTGGGCATTAATTAACTCCTTACCGTTCGGCCAAAAAGAAGAGGTCCAAAAAGAAAAGTGCACACTTTTGTGGGACAATACTAAAATAGCAAAAAGTACACACTCTTATGAGACGGATGAAGTATAATCAACTATTGATCCCAAAACAATGTGAAAGTAACATTTGGCTAATGACAAACCATATTACTCTATTAAAGGGAATGAAGAGCATGATGTTACACCAAAACCGTCAACTGTCAAAAATAAACATATCAAAAATAGAAAAAAAATTGACACAACCACACGCGGGGGGAGGGGGGGGGGGTATGAGCAAGTGAAAGCAGGGGCAACCGAGATTTCTTTTAGCTGCTGCTGTGCAGAATCACTTTGGTATAAACTGAATTACACCAAAGGAGAAGGAAGAGGCTGGGAGATAAATGGGTCACCCGGGTATCACACACTTTTGTCGAAAGGAAATAAATGCAGATGATGCCGCGCATAAAAATATACAATAGGGTCAAGAGCAAGGGCATCGATCAGGGGACAAACCCGATATCCTTGAAGTATTCATGCTCAAGTGCGCTTCTGGCAGTAATTCTCTTGCTGGGATCCAAGCAGAGCATTTTCTGTAAAACAGTAGATAAGTCGACTTAGACATCAGAGATCTTTCTCATGGGTTTGTGTGGTAAGGAAAGAGTATGTAAAAAGACCGCCTGCATCAAGATTTGGAACCGTGCATCAGAGATCTTTCCTATGATCAAAGCAGAAAAATGAACTTACACCAAGGAGGTCAAGGCCGCCTGCATCAAGATTTGGAACCATGGAGGAGAGATCCTGTGAAATAAACATACCAGTTAGGACCGTGCATCTGAAGTGGCTCGAACAATAAATTTGGGGTTCTGAGTTATAAAATAGATCACTATTTCAATTACCTTAGGTGGCCATTTCGGAAATGCTGATTTAAAATCAGGTAAGGACGTCACTCCTGGCCATGTATCTTCACTTGGGGTGCCCATGATTCTTCAATGCAAAAGAATAAACAGCAAGTAGATATTACAGTTTTGAAAATGCTCATGTGTTCGAATATGTTCTACAAATCTCTTCACAGGAATTTAGGATTTTATTCGGTAAAATGCTCAGTCAACGAATGATCAATACACGCTAGTCAGTTTGTCATATAACAAACAAGAAAAAAGTTCACTCGGGAATTTTCCTGTTGTGACTTTGAACTTGACTCAAATGGACCATCACTAGGTGAGAGGCATCACCTAAAGATTTTGAAGAGTTCATCTATCTCAGAGTCACCAGGAAATAATGGTCGCTGGTTTACCATCTCAGCGAATATACAACCAACAGACCATATGTCCACAGGAGTGGAATAGTGGCGTGATCCAAGTAGTATTTCCGGAGCCCTGTACCACAGAGTCACAACCTGCAAAAAGGTGTTGGTGGTTTGAGGGAAGAGAAACGATGAACTGATCAAGTAGGAAACTCCTTTAAAGTGATGATTTGAGAGGAAGAAAATACCGATAGTGAAGTAGAGTATTTTCTACGCATGGTGAACTCATTTTGAAAAATTGTTAGGTTCCATGCACAATAAGATTAGAAAGAAACAATCCCCAAAAAGGAAAGTGGGGAACAAAAGCATACTGATGAATACAATAGCCTGTAAACTGGTGTATGTATTGTCGAGTGATAGAACATACTTCATGTGTAAATGTCCTGACAGGAATGCCAAATGCTCTAGCCAAGCCAAAATCTGCAAGCTTTAATGCATTGGTACGTCGATCAATCAGCAAGTTTTGAGGCTTCAGGTCTCTATGAAGGACGCGATGAGAATGACAATAGGCAATACCACGCAGTATTTGATACAGAAACGTCTGCAAAATTGGTGATTGGCACAATTACAACATTGATATGAAAGATAAAGATTTAGGTTTCTTCACTACTCTGGGGTATTATTGCTTTACATCCTTGGGGGATGCTGAAATACAAATGCATGGTCTCACAAAATTTACAATCAATTTATTCTTCATATTTTAAATACTATAATACCACCCATCCTACTATGTATCTTGCAGCTATTATATGATGCAACTATACTGAAGCAGTTTAAGAGAAAAGGTATAATTGAATTGTTTATATGTATCTGGTGATGAATTGAAAAGGTGTAGAAAACCACTAAGAGAAAAGGTGTAGAGTACAGAAACCGAGACGTCCCTGTACTCTATAGTGCTTATCAGACAACAAACTTTATTATGACAAAGAATCAAGTTCTCCTTTGGCAGAGAGATGCCGCATACTTTAACCAGGCGAGGATCCTTTGAGAATTCTGGGCAAGAATCCATGTGTTTTTTCAAGTCCAAGTCCAGATATTCAAATACCAGGTACAGTCGCTTATCACTGTGCACCACATCCTGCAACCTGTGACCAAATATAGGAAATTCAGGCCATACTAGGTTTGCAGATTATGCAATACTATCTAAGTAAATCCTTTCCAAACTCAGACGAAGATTGTTTTTTATCATACATCAAATGCAACGATAGCATCATAAAGAACACCTTCACCTTCACACTCCCTTCTTCGCATCATACTTCTCACTTACAATTAGTAAGTATCCAGATTTATTATTAGTTATTACTACTAAGTACCTTACAATATTCCCATGTTGCATCTCTTTCAAGAGAGAAATCTCTCTGATAGCTGTACTCGGCACTCCCTCATCTTCCTGCTCTAGCCGGATTTTCTTTAAAGCAATAGTCTCATTTGTTACACGATCCCGGGCCTTGTACACCACGCCATACGTTCCCTCACCAATCTTCTCGACCTTTTCATACTGCACTTAGAATTGGGAGAATATAACTACCACTACAACCACAAACCAATACAAACAGAAAGAGCTGGATAGCTATCTTTACCTGGTCCATCTAGTCAACAATAATCGATATCAGCGATCAGCTACACAATGAAGAACTAAAAAAATGTGAGGCAACAACATCGGAGCAACATGAACATTGACTAGAATGTGAATAAACATTTCACAAAGGTTGAGCTAGCTAAAATCCGAACAACATCAGATTACACTTGCAATGCCAGAAAAGAAGGGGAATCGGTTTCGAAATTAATTACCTCGCAAAACAAAATTGATCAAAAACTATTAAAGTCAGCACAAAAACATCAGAAAATAAACACGCGATTCTCCATCATCAAGTTTTGAAATGCGAATCCGAATACAAAATACAAAGCGCACACACACACATACACACACACCGCGCACTAACAACAGCAACAACTCTATCATTAAACGCGCACGAATTAATTACTTCACAACAATCCGTCCAACCAACAACTGCAGCATCGACCGATTCAGCTCGCATTAACACAACGCACAGATAAACTAATCAAATTATCGCCGATTGAACAATAATTGAGAAACACAAAACAAAAAAAACAAAAACAAAATGAAAAAATCAAAAGATGCAATCAGGATAAACACAGACACGGATAGTAACTGCGCGTTCACATAAATTATGCAGAAAAAGGAAAAGGCTCAAAACAAGTACAGATGAGTTGAGATAGTATGCGTACGACGCACCAGAGATCGATAAAATGTGGAGAGAGAGAGAGAGAGAGAGAGAGAGAGAGTGAGTGAAGAAGAGCGAGAGTAAAAAAACGACTAAAAAGAGAGTGGGCTGTATTTATTTTCCGCTAATGAGAGCGAGCTCTCACATATAGGGTTGCTTATTTTTTATTTTAATTTATTTCAAAATTAGTCAGTGATTGGTTCAACATTTTGACCAAAGTTTTACTATCGTAAGTCGTTTCACTTTCTTCTTGTCTTTTTTCTTTCTCAATTTTTACTGTACGCTAATTTCTTACTATTTATTGTCAATATATATTATATATGTATAGTTTATTTTACAAATATGTACTATTATATACAGGCGGAGCCAGACTTTCGATTCAGGGGGTCCAAAAAATTTTTTAAAAGAAAATTAATAATTAAATTTAAAAATAAAAATTAAATTAAAAATAAATGAATCAATAACACAATTATAATATTATTTAAATTACAAAAAACACAATTTTAACAGATTTTCAAGCTCATATTCATTTTACGATGTATTTTGCAATAAAATTACTAAATATTGAATATTATATAGAGTGCAAATACAAGATACAATCTCTTTCTAATTTGGAGAAATTTTTAATTGAAATGGTACGAAACGATGTCGTTTAGGCCTCACAAAAATGTCATCGTCTTTACTAATCCATGTAAGCTCCAATTCGACGCTCTAGCGATCGAAAAAAATTGGGGGACGAAATTGCAAAACTTGAAAATATAATGATTTAATTCGCCAAACTAAAAAGACATTAAAATTATAAATTCAAAATAGTCCGTGATTTTATTTTCCAAAATCCCATGAAACTTTGTAAGGCAAAGTAACTTTCAATATAAAATTCAAAAAATAAATCTCTAGAATCCAATCCAAACATGATATGTATAAATTAATTATATGTTTACTTATTCTAAATGTCTTAACTCGAAAGCTTACATATCAATTACATTATAAAATAGCTCAACAAGATAATGATGTTGATAAAATTATATATTTTTTATTTTTAATATAAAATTACAAAAATATCCTAGTATTTTTGAAAATCCCAAGGGGGCCCAGTGACCCCCCTGCCCCACCCCTAGCTCCGCCAGTGATTATATATATATGGGGAGTGGATCACGTAGATCCACTCCCTTATATTAGTATATAGTTCATAGCGATTTATCACACCATGTGGTCATGTGGCGCGCTAGGAGCACGCCACGTGGAAGCAGCATTCCAAAGCCTTTCAGGGCAAAAACGCGGAGGGGTAAAATGGTCATTTTGATTTTTTTTATTATTTTTTTATTGAAAATCTAGTTTTTTCCTGGGGCCGTGTCAAAATTTTGCATATAATTGAACATCTATATGCATAAAGGTAAACATAAATATGCATGACTTTTGATAGAAATATGCATGAGAAAGTATCAGTGTGTGACTTGTCAAGTGACCAGCGGCGAGAGCTACCTAACGGTGTCGCATAGTATTATGCATATAGTTCAACACGAATATGCATAAATAAAAATACAAATATGCATAACATTTTTCGACAGCGAGAGACACCAGATGGTTTGCATACTGATACTTTCTCATGCATATTTCTATTCAGCGTCATGCATATTTGGGTTTACCTTTATGCATATTGGTGTACAATCATATGCATAAGTTTGATGACGGCCGCGGGAAAAAAAATGAATTTTCGGTAAAAAATAAATAAATCAAAATGATCATTTTACTCCTCCGTGTTTTTGACCTTGGAAGGCTTTGGAAGCTCTTGGGAGGCTGCTGACATATGATGCGCGCCACGTGCCCCCATTGTGTGGTCTAAATTTGGATCTATATACTATGAGGGGAGTAGATACTACATGATCCCACCACTATATATATATATATATATATATATATATATATATATATATAGGGTTGGCTTCTATTGAGAAAGCCCCCTATTGAGAAAGCCCCTATAGAGTAAGAAAAAAGAATAAATCAAGTCCATTGATAAATCTGTATCAAACGGTTCAAATCAATTTGCAATTTTTAATTACTAATTAAGATTAACAGCTAGAAGTTGTAGTTTTCGTTCGTCAAGGTTAAAATCGTCCTGCCAAAAAATGAGGAAATATCAAATCGCGAAATTTTCTCTTCTTCCATACGAAATGCGATTCGAATTGAATGATGAAATATCAAATCCTCATTCCATACGAAATCGTAGAAATCGTAGAATTTGTATTTACAGATTTTTGTTTTACAACTACTCCAATTGCTGAACTTGTTCGATGGAAAATAGGCCACAACGGCGACTCGAAGGAGGTGATTTCTGTTAGAACCGGGTACACGATCGAGATATTACAATAAATATTTTGAGATATTACAACTCAAAATAATTGAAAATATTACAAAGAAAAAATAATTTGAGAAATTACAACTCAAATAATTTTATACAACTGAAATATACAGTATAAATAAATTATACGTATAAAATAAGTCGAGTCGAGATGAATCTCTTCCCGCAAGAAGATTATCGCCCCGGTAGTGCTCTTCGGTTTAGGCGTATCTTCCCCAAAGGTAAAACGACTTCGTCTCGTCGGATGTAGCACCACAATCCGGCGAGCTCCGGCGAACTGAATAAGGATCAAGAACTGAGCTAGAGGTTGAGGTGGAATGCAGAATTTGATGTGAGTTGTGAGTTCTCAGAGTCGTTAGTTCTGAGTTGTGAGTTCTAAGTTGTAAGTTATGAGTTCACAACACACCCGTATTTATAGGTGTTAAACCTAGTGTGAACGGCCGGTGTGAACGGAACGTCAGTCAATTCCGGCGGGTGCGGTAGGTGGCCGCAATCGTTGAACGCGGTAGGTGGCCGCAATCGTTGAACTCGGTAGGTGGCCGCAATCGTTGAACGCGGTAGTTGAAACTGATTTTCCCTCTTCAACTTCCAAACTTTGACATGCAATATCTCACTCACCGGAAATCAGTTTTGAGACTTCAAGTATATCACGTTGATCTACTCGAGGTGTAGATTAACATCCAATAATTATTTTAATTAAATAATAAATATTTAATTAAATAATAATTTTCAGATATGGCATAAAACCATATTTCCAACAATCCCCCACATGAGTGAGAAATCAGTATGCGAATGTATGCAGACACTTAGCTCAGTTCTCTTAAGAAACAACATTGCATTTGGAAAGGTAGCTTGTGGCTTTGAACCTACCATAGTCAATGTTATCGAGTATACCGGCGGCCTAGTGGATATGGTTCCTTGAACTAGTCCTCCTCGGTGTATACTGAGTCAACAATATTGACACAATATTGCTTCAATCCTTATTCGTTCTCACGTTTGTGTCCATTACAGGCCTTGGAACACCTCTTTGGATTCATAAGTGTTTCAATCGAAGCGGCCCCACTTCACACTTACATAGGTGACTCTTAACTCAAGTATCCTGCTATACTTGTCCTCTTCGAGGAGTTCTAGAGTCATTAAAAGTCAAAGACTTAACCTCACCACGTGCAGGTTTCCGAACACTCACTGTTCTACAAGGAATAGGCAATTCGAGTGTTCAACACACGGATTTTCATAGCTTAGTTGTCCCATTGAACCAAGTTCTTGGGATCCTCCAGTCATCATGGTTGGGTTGCCACTATGATTATCCTTAATTTGTGGACTTCAAACTCATTCCCCCTAACAGTTTATACATCTGATCTCGATGGATACTTTTTGTCAAAGAATCCGCTATGTTATCAATTGATCTTATATAATCAATTGTGATAACTCCACTAGTGATCAGTTGTCTCACGGTATTATGACGTCGACGAATATGTCTCGACTTACCGTTATACAAATGGTTTTGTGCTCGTCCGATAGCAGCTTGACTATCACAATGAATTATTACGGACGACACAGGTTTCGACCAACATGGAATATCCTCGAGGAAATTTTTAAGCCACTCGGCTTCTTCACCAGCTTTATCCAAAGCTATGAATTCTGATTCCATGGTCGATCTAGCAATACATGTTTGCTTCTTGGATTTCCAAGACACAGCACCACCCCCCACAGTGAATACATAACCGCTCGTTGAAAACGAGTCTTTGGCATCAGATATCCAATTTGCATCACAGTACCCTTCAAGTACAGAGGGTTCCCTAGTATAATGAATCGCATAGTTTTGAGTATATTTCAAATATCTCAAAACCCTTTCAAGAGCTTTCCAATGTTCATTACTAGGGTTAGCTGTAAAGCTGCCCAACTTGTTGACCGAGCATGCTATATCGGGACGAGTGCAATTTGTTAGATACAACAAGCTCCCAATAATCTTCGCATATTCTATCGCGTCAACAGGTTCTCCCTTGTGTACACTCAAATGCACACTAGGTTCCCATGGTGTCTTAGCTATTGGCTTGTCAAAAGCGTTGAATTTCTTTAACACTTTCTCAACGTAGTGAGATTGTGTTATAGTAATACCATCAGGTCTTCTTAGAATTTTAATTCCAAGGATAACATCAGCTAAGCCCATATCTTTCATGCTAAAATTTTTACTTAGCATGCCTTTGGTTTCTTGAATCACTCGGGAATTACTTCCCATGATGAGCATGTCATCTACATAAAGACAAACAATAACATATCCGTTATTAGAATTCTTAATGTAGACACATTTATCGCACTCATTGATTCTGAATCCATTTGACAACATTACACTGTCAAATTTTAAATGCCATTGAAGCGGTGCTTGCTTCAACCCATATAAAGACCTTTGAAGTTTGCATACTTTGTGCTCTTGCCCAGGTACTACAAACCCTTCAGGTTGCTTCATATATATTTCATCTTCCAACTCGCCATACAAGAACGCAGTTTTCACATCCATTTGGTGAATCTCGAGATTGTGCAAGGCAGCAATAGCGAGAAGCATCCGAATAGATGTTAGTCTAGTCACAGGTGAATAGGCATCGAAGAAATCGTACCCTTCTTTCTGCCTGAAACCTTGAACGACAAGTCGGGCTTTGTACTTATCTATAGTACCATCAGATTTGTACTTCTTCTTTAGGATCCATTTGCATCCTAAAGCTTTAGCACCAGGTGGTAGATCTACTAGCACCCAAGTATGATTCTGCATAATGGAATCAATCTCAATATCGATGGCTTCTTTCCAGAGAGCTGCATCTGAGCCAGATAAAGCTTCTTTGATCGTCACCGGTTCGTCATCTAGCATCAAGACAACATAATCTGGTCCATAGACATTAGCTTTTCTAACTCGTTCCCCACGTCTTGGTTCTACATCCATAGGTTTAGACCTTGGTCTTTTCCTATTAGGTGGTACAGGATGAGAACCCGTGGCATCATCTACTTTAGTAGAATTACTAGCTACTTCCATAGGTTTAGAACCTGTAGCATCACCATCAACTCCATCATTAGAGTTCGATGTAACTTTATCCTTGTTAGGATAGATATTTTCAAAGAATATAGCATTCCTTGATTCTATCGTTGTCCCAATATGTATATCAGGTATCTCCGATCTGTGCACTATAAAACGATAGGCACTGCTATTAAGTGCATAACCAATGAAGATACAATCCACCGTTTTAGGTCCTATTGTAACTTGCTTTGGTAAAGGCACTTCTACCTTGGCTAAACACCCCCACACTTTGAGGTATTTATACGAAGGTTTCCTTCATTTCCATAGCTCATAGGGAGTTACATCTTTCCCTTTGAGTGGAATCTTGTTCAAGATATAGTTGGCCGTCAAGACAGCTTCCCCCACATGTTCTGGGGTAATCCTGAACTAATCAACAAGGCATTCATCATCTCCTTAAGAGTTCGATTCTTGCGTTCAGCAACGCCGTTAGATTGTGGTGAATAAGGTGCAGTCGTTTGATGTATTATACCACTTTCGTTGCATAATTCAGCAAACGGAGCTACATATTCTCCACCTCTATCACTTCGAACCATCTTAATTCGACATCCAAGTTGATTCTCGGCTTTATTTTTGAAGTTTCTAAAAGCTTCAATAGCCTCATTTTTACTTTTCAATAAGTAAAGGTAACAATACTTTGTGCAATCGTCTATAAAGGTGATAAAGTACTTCTTGCCACCTCTAGTTTGCACGAACTTTAAATCACAAACATCTGTGTGAATAAGTTCCAATGGTTGAGTGCTCCTTTCTACCGATTTAAACGGTAACTTAGTCATTTTGGCTTCAACACAAACTTCACATTTTTCTTGTGAGTTGTATTCATCAACTTTTAGTAAATTCATTTTTACTAATCTCTTTATAGCATTTAGATTAACATGTCCAAGTCTACAATGCCATAAATCTGAACACTCAATCAAGTAAGCAGAAGAGGTTGATGCATCTTTATTGATTTTAGCCTTGGCAGGCTTACAAGCTCTTACACCAAGTTTGAAAAGTCCTTCGGAGGCATAGCCTTTCCCTAGGAACTTTCCCCACTTGCGTATTACAACATAGTCAGATTTGAAAAACAATTCAAAATCCTTATTCGTAAGCCTAAAGCCCGAAATTAAATTCTTTCGGACAATTGGAACGTGTAATACGTCTTTCAATGTGATCTCCACGCCCGACGTGAGTTGAAGAATCACATCTCCCATGCCAAGGACTTGGGATGTCCGCTCGCTAGCCTCCATTATCGTTTTGTTTTCCACTTCCTTGTAGTTGTGGAACAACTCACGATTTATGCATATATGGACGGTAGCGCCGGTATCCACGAACCAAGCGTTAGGATTGTCCACATGATTCACCTCGGAGATCATGGCAGCAAAGTCATCGTGGTTCCAATCGTCGAAGTCCTTCTCGACGTTGTTCACGTTGCTCTTTGCCTTCTTCCGCTTTGGCTTGCGGCAATCCTTAGCCATGTGACCTTGTTTGTCACAATTATAACATACACCATCAAACTTTGATGGTTGACTACCAACTTGCTTCCCTTTACCCTTATTATTAGGGTTAGGACGACCACGTTTGTTGGAGGGACCGCCTTTCTCGGTGAGATTGGCCTTTGCCTCCATTGGAGCTTTTCCCTTTTGATCACGACTTCTCACGTGATCCTCCATTTGAAGCTTGGATAACAATATCGGCACGGACATCTCCGAGCGCTCATGCTTCAAAAGGTTTTGAAATTTCCTCCAACTAGGAGGTAATTTCTCTATGATGATTGCAACGAGCAATGCATCCGCCAAGGGCATCCCTTCGGCTTGAACCTCATGTGAAAGATTTTGGAACTCTTCCACTTGGTCCATCAATGGTCGGGAGTCGACCATTTTATATTCCAACCATTTGGCAACGACATACTTGGTAGTATTCGCCTTGTCCACTTGATACTTTAGATCAAGGGCCTCCCACAATTGTTTTGTGGTTTCCTGAACCTTGAAAACACGGTAGAGTCGTTCGTCCAGAGACATGAGAACGGTGTTACGGCACAAGTAGTCGCTGCGGCACCAGTTCAAATATCCGGTACGAATTTCTTGGCTCGTCTCCCCTTCACTCGGGGTTGGAGGTTTATCCTCCATCAAGAATCCGGCAAACCCCACGGTTGTGAGGTAGAATAGCATCTTTTCTTGCCAATATTTGAAATTCTTGCCCGAGAACGTTGATGGTTTCTCGGCAAGACCAATAGTTCTAGATGTTTGCAATGGGGCCATGGTTGACGATGAAGCCCCCATTGATGCAAACGAGGAAAACATTGACGACGTGGTTGAACCGATGGTTGCAGAGGTGGTGGAGTCGTCCATATTGACGTCGGTGTGAGCCATTTCTCGAACGTGTATCAACGGCAGAGATATAATCTTCTTGCGATTGTTAGAACCGGGTACACGATCGAGATATTACAATAAATATTTTGAGATATTACAACTCAAAATAATTGAAAATATTACAAAGAAAAAATAATTTGAGAAATTACAACTCAAATAATTTTATACAACTGAAATATACAGTATAAATAAATTATACGTATAAAATAAGTCGAGTCGAGATGAATCTCTTCCCGCAAGAAGATTATCGCCCCGGTAGTGCTCTTCGGTTTAGGCGTATCTTCCCCAAAGGTAAAACGACTTCGTCTCGTCGGATGTAGCACCACAATCCGGCGAGCTCCGGCGAACTGAATAAGGATCAAGAACTAAGCTAGAGGTTGAGGTGGAATGCAGAATTTGATGTGAGTTGTGAGTTCTCAGAGTCGTTAGTTCTGAGTTGTGAGTTCTAAGTTGTAAGTTATGAGTTCACAACACACCCGTATTTATAGGTGTTAAACCTAGTGTGAACGGCCGGTGTGAACGGAACGTCAGTCAATTCCGGCGGGTGCGGTAGGTGGCCGCAATCGTTGAACGCGGTAGGTGGCCGCAATCGTTGAACTCGGTAGGTGGCCGCAATCGTTGAACGCGGTAGTTGAAACTGATTTTCCCTCTTCAACTTCCAAACTTTGACATGCAATATCTCACTCACCGGAAATCAGTTTTGAGACTTCAAGTATATCACGTTGATCTACTCGAGGTGTAGATTAACATCCAATAATTATTTTAATTAAATAATAAATATTTAATTAAATAATAATTTTCAGATATGGCATAAAACCATATTTCCAACAATTTCTTGGGTGAAAAATATTGATTCGTACTTTATGGGGTTCCTGATCTATCCTATTTATGTGTGTTTCTTTATAGTTTTTTGTTCGAAATTATTTAGAGTTCATGTGATTCCATATTGTTTATGTGTAGTTAGTGGGTTTTTCATTTTTTAAATCTTTTTTATGGATTTCTTATGTATAGTTCATGGGTTTGTTCAAGAAATAAAAATTGAGTTTTTCTGAGTTCTTAATCTTGCATTCTTGTAAACGTATGGTCCTTCCGGCGAATGTATAACCCAATGGCGACGAACTATTCTTGTTGGAATTTCAGCGCTCTACAATGGTGAGTAATGTATTTTCTTTCTTATTTCGACGAACATGATTTTGATGTCTATTCCGATGATTTCATGTATTTTCTGTATGTTTGGGATGTGCGTTGTGGGTATATTGAACTAAGTCCTAAAGATTATGACAGAAAGCGGTGATTTTTAAAGTTCTGAATATTTGCATCAATAAAAATCGATTTGCATGTTTTTTCCGTATGTTTGACATGTTTTTTGCAATTCAATTTACATCAATAAAAATCGATGCAAAATTGTTCAAAATCACATTTGCACATGATTGTGTACTACTTCGAACATTATTATTTATTTCAATGTCATGTTCACAGATGTGCAGAATGACGTTCAAGAAAAAGAGCATGAAGGTTCAAAAGAAGCATACCTAATAAATGTTCATTTTATTTTATTTTTGGGGTATACAACATGTTCACAGATGTGCAGAATGACGTTCAAGAAAAAGAGCATGAAGGTTCAAAAGAAGCATACCTAATAAATGTTCATTTTATTTTATTTTGGGGGTATACAACTTGTTCTAGATGTATATAAGCCGATGGTATATTTCATTATGCAAGAAATTTATTATGTATGGAATTCTTATGTCGATTGCTATTTCAAATATATAAATTTACTATAATTCGCAACATATTTGATTTGAACGTAATATAATATTTTAATGAACATTGCAAGTTTTTTGTTTGAATACTCATTCTATTGATTTGAACGTAATATAATATTTTAATGAACATTGCAAGTTTTTTATTTTAACAAATTATTCATAACATTGTATGAAGATGTTATCGATAATACTAAGATGTGTGAAATGCCGGTAGATGGTGATGATGTCATTGGTCGATGGTTAATTATATTGACTTGCCTTACATGTGCTTGTGTGTATTTGATATTTTTAATGAACTTCAATTTTATTCCCATGAACATAAAGTTATTTTTTGTGGCTTGAACGTAATATAATATTTAAAAAAATATGTAAAATTTAAAACCTGCTACAAAACATTAATAGTTTAATTTAACATAATATCGTATAAAGTCTACAAAATCCTATATATGTTCATCGTAAGGAGAGAACAAAACTTGCTACATTGACGTAAGAAATCCAAGTACAAAATATATGAGTTTATTATAATTGTATTAAAGAAATACGGAAAATTTAAAACCTGGTGCATAACATTAATTGGGTAATACATTCATTCGTAACAGTATATCAAGTAAATTACACAAATTCTTCGGAATATTCATCCATAATCGAAAACAAACATTGCAAAATTGAAGTAATACATTAGCATGCAGTTGATATAATTCAAGGATAATTTACTTGCATATTCAACAGGTTGACCATTATGTTCAATAAAAAGAACATCCAATATAATCTTTGATCTCGAAAAAATTTGAAACTATGATTTTTACATAAAAGTTAATTTCACTTTATCATAGATTCATGTTGTTCACTTAACGGGAGATTTATTAAGCAGATATACCAATGGTTAATATTTGGGACGTGTATGTTCAAATATTAATTAATAATTTATTACATCAAATCTTTCTATAAAAAATAGATATTGTAACACTAATTTAGGGGAATTACCGTTTCATGATTAAAGTTAAAAGACAATCATATCCTTAAGTCTACATTAGTCGGCTGTTATTATAACAAATAGTGGCCGTTTGATTAGTCTAATCTAAAGGTTGATATTCATTCTCAATTCTAACAACATATACCATTCTCAATTGAACTTTTCCCTATATATATATATATATATAGGGAGAGGTTCAGGAAAGAACCATAAATAAAAAAAGAACGGAGAACCATTTTCAGCCATTCGATTATCAAGATCTACGGTGGATACATCATCTTGTTGGATGAATGCAGATCCTGGGTTCGAATCCTGAAGGGAGCGATTTTTTTTATTTTTTTTAGTGCATTAATTTTTACAGCGAATGCATTAATTTTTACAGTGAATGCATTAGATTTGATGGTTCTCCCGTTCTCACAAATAATGTAGTTCTCTCTATAACCACACCCTATATATATTATATATATAGGGAGAGATCTATGGAGAATTATATTTTTTGAGAGAATGAAGATAACGAATAAATCTATAAATTTTACGTACATATCAGCATAACTAATGAATAAATGTATTCAGTAAATACAGTAAATATAGTGAAAATCTCGCCCCTCTCAGGATTCGAACCCAAGCCAAAAATCTTATTCATACTATACATTAATTTATTCATCGAAATGATAGACTTATTCGTTATTTTTTCACACATTCTTCTCTTATACAAGTGGTGATTCAAATTTAATAATAAAAAAACTTTATTAAATTGTCTAATGGGATGGCATAGAACGAACTCGGGATTAAAATATCACAATTTCGAGATACATAAGAGAAACTGATTAATTAGGCTTTAATATATTTTTATTTTTTTGAAGCAATTAGGCTTTAATATTTGATGTGACAAAAGAAGTCCAATATTAGTCGTATTGATTGGAAAACGGCCATAAATATAATAATAGCGGTGATTTTTTACGCGCATAATTATCATTGATCAATCTCATCATTTGTAATGATGTTGCTACTATTTTAGTAATTACTACCAATATCAATTTTTGAAAACTAAGCACATACTAAATGCACATGGAAGTTTGATAAAAAAAAAAATTCAGTTTAATTTTGATAATTTTCTTTGTCAGTGCTGTTTTAGTTTCTTGCAATGTTCTGTTTCTCATTTCATCTCTCTATAACATAATAATTTATTTATTTGTTTTACAATTCTCATTGCATATATATGCATAGACATATACCATATATATACGCGACGCACGATTTTGAGATTTTCACGTCATTCGTAATAATCTATAACATTAATTGAATGCATCATTATATGATAAAAATTTATTGCCAACAGAAAAGGTTTGAAAGTATTATTATTAGCACAGAAATATCATTCTCATGACCCACAATAATGTGGAAGTTAATACATAATTTAATATGCTTTGACTAGGATTTTTCAAGATTAATTTATGGTTCATATCTGCAATATTTTGAAAAGACTGCATAAATTTATTATTTACGCGACACATAACCTAATTATTGTGCACTTATCTTGAATAATTTAAGGCTTTTAAGCTTAGCATTCAAAACTTAAAAATACGAATGGTCTTAAAAAAAGAAATAAACTAATTATCAATGATATATGAGTGATATATTTCAATGACTCCTGTGAGTAGAGTTTTCAACTGGGCCAAGTTGGCCCAACCAGAACCAGCCCAAGCTCGATATAGATAGGCCCACTTGATCGAATGAGTTAATTGGACCGGGCCAGGCCTTTGAAATGGGCTTCATTTGGGCCATTTATCAAAATCAAGCCCGACTCAGGACTAGGATTATTAGAAGCAAACCCAATGACGACCAAGCCTCGCTCAGGATCGGTCCAAGCCCAGTTCAGAATTGATTCAAGCCCAATATATTAGATGAAATGTTATTTATATATTTATTCCTTCTATTCAATTTCCAATTCCTTACACAATTTCTCAAGTATTAATATATTAAACTTATTAAACCTATTCAATCTTCTATTCAAACACGTCTCCAATTCAATCTTCTATTCTAAATCCTACTCCCTCCGTCCCACGAAACATGACACAGTTTCCTTTTTGGTTTGTCCCACGAAGCATGACACGTTTCTAAAAATAGTAAAAAAAGTTACCCTTTATTCACATTTTCACTTTTTCACCTACCACACTTAACACACAAAATATCAATTTCAAAATATCAATTTCTTAATTCCCGTACCGAAAAGAAGTGTGTCATGCTTCATGGGACGGAAGGAGTATTTGCAATCTTCATTTTCTCTCCCCTTTTCTTTTGACTCCGCTAGAAATTTGTTTGTGCTCATTTTCTCAATCTAAAATTATGATGTCTATTGCTCACTACTCTTCTACTCTCTTTCGCTCGATATCAAGATTTGATTTTCTATTTTTTAATTACAATCGTTTTCGATCAAATATCATAGAATCTTTTCTATTTTTTTAATTGTTCTTACACAAAAAAAGGAAAAACACACTCACACTCTATCTCTCTAGATGACTCGAACCGCTGACCTATTAGTTGAAGGAGAAGCATCTTACCAACAGACCACACTTCATCGTCAATATCATAGAATCGTGATGAAAATGTATAAATGTGTAAGATGGTGTGAGACTTTGGTCTTCCAAGTACAAAAATAATTTAAATATCAAGGCTAATTTTATCATTTTGGAAGAGTGAATATTTTTAATTTTAACATAGTCAACTTGGGCATTTTTTAATTTTTACTCTATTTACCAAACACTCAAAAAATTTATATTTCAAAACAATTTTACTCCCGCCAACCAAACGAGTCCCACTGGAGAATCTTTGGATAATTGAAAGGATGATATCTTATAATAAAACTGTAAGAATCTTAGCAGCACTCACCAGTTCCATAATTACTTAATTAAGTCATACCGTTTATGAAATATGAAAGAGCATAATAAATAAATAGAAATGTTGTAACCTGCGTTGCTCCTGAATATTATTGTACTACCTCCGTCCCCAGTGGCGAAGCCAGGAATTAATTTGGGAGGGGGCTGAAGTTACACGGGGCGCCCCCGAGAATTTTTTTTTGGACATTCCGTATATTTAAGGCATTATTTTATTAAAAGACAAGCATAATAGTAATAATAAAGAACAACATTTTCATAGATTATATAATTTAAATATATAACAAATTATTTCTATACATTATAAATTTTTTTAGGACATTCTGTATTTTTAAAGCATTTTTTTATTAAAAGACGAGCATAATAGTAATTATAAAGAACAACATTTTCATATACTCCTATATAGTTTCAATATATTACAAATTAATTTCAATACATTACAAACTTTTTTTGTGTCATTTCGTACATTTTAGGCATTTTTTATTAATAGACAAGCATAATAACAATAATAACGAACAATATTTTCAATAAATTACAAGCTAGAATCAATAATAATAAAAGATAAGCATAGTAATAATAGCAAACAAATTTTTTTTGGACATTCCATCCATTTTAGGCATTTTCTATTAAAAGACAAGCATAATAGTGATAATAATGTATAATATTTTTATAGATTATATAGTTTTAAATGTACAATTATCCTTAAATTAATTATAAATGGAAGAATATAACAAGCTAATCAACTTTTGTAAAATAAATTTCTTTTATAATATAAACATATATCTATATATATTTATAAAAAAAAAACTCAAAATTTGGGTGGGGGGGGGGGGGGGGGGGCTAGCTACGCCCATGTCCGTCCCTAAAAACTGTGGCTTTATTATTATATTAGAACGTCCCTGAAAATTGTGTTATTTCATAGTTTGAAAATGATCATACAAGTTTTTCCTCTCACTATTTACAAAAAAGTACGAGTCGCCGAGACCCAATCTCCATTTAAACACAACTACCACACTTTTTCTTAAAAATCCGTGCCATTTCTTTTGGTCCACAATTTTAGCGACGGAGGGAGTATTCTTCAAGACCCAAAACAATTGCAAAATTAGACTGATGCAACATAACAGTTGAAACAGCTCAAATCATCACCAACTGAGATGACCATCTTGTTAATTTCTCTTGCGCTTGAGCGTCTTCACTTGATTGAAAACGTATGCAATGACTTCCTTCAGGGTGGCCTTCCTGTTTTCTTTGAAGCTCCACAGCTCCGGAACCACGTAGCAACCACTCGGGTTGTATTCTTGGATTTCCTTCACGGCTGTCGCAACGACATCATAGATTTCGTCTCCCCACTCTTCTCTAAGGCCTACTAGCAATTCGTCATCCTCTTTCAGCACGAGCTGCATACATTACAGAACGAGCTTCGAAGAATTTTGGGAAGTTCAAAAGATAGTAAGATTTAGTAAAAATCATTTCAAGCTCTACCTGAGCATTCCCCTTGCTATCCTCAACTCGGAACGGGTGCCATGCCGGATTTTTGACCTTCTCTTCCCACAAGGAGCAAAGTTCAGCAGCCTTCATCTCTGCTTCTTCGAGAGGGTATCGTTGCCTGCATGCATTCTTGAACACTTTCGCGTCGAGTTCACCCATTCTTTTTATCCCTATGTTAACACGGCTGCTGCTCAGCATATCAGTTAAACCCTGAAAATCAATAACACAAAAGGAGAGAGATTTATCCAGCAGATCTTCAAAAGAGAATCTTAGACAATCTTTCTCGACTACTTTATCATTCTGTGTCAAATGTTGGAAAAGGAATGAAATATTTAAAGGCATAAATTTGTGTTATCCATCATTTTCCATTGATAAATTTATCCATCAAAGTAAACGCAGCCTTTATCATTTTGGTGGAAGTTCTGCTCTTCTGGATGATTATAAATTCATACATGACAAATTTCATACCGCAATTAGTTCCTTGCGAGCCTCTTGCAGCTCGTCATTGCTTTGGCGCTCTTTAGAAAACAATTCGTGGTTTATATCTTCTAGATCATCCAAATTCGTCCGATTTAGCTCCAACTTTCGTTTCAGTTCTTCAATTTCCATTTCAAGCTTCTGCTTCTCATCCAAGTTTCTTTCAAACTCAACAACTTTTTTCAGAGCCTCTTCCTTCTCTCTCTGCACATTGCAATAGATGTCAAGATATATGAGAAGCAACAGAAACATTAGGGTATACAAGGAGGAAGAGCATTTTTTTTTTCTTATATCATTCTGCCATAAAATATAAAAGCAGTACACCAGCAATTTAGTTTCACATGTTTGTCAAATTCATAACCATACACAATATAATTCATGAATTGCTAATATTAAATAACCAACATAAAAATGAATATGAAAATGCATCACATCACAATCATTATGTACCTTGCATTTCAAACTGTCATTCCCTTCTCCGGTGTTTGCACCAGCATTCCGACCATTGCCCTCCATTTGTGTTAGTCCAAGGCTGAACGATGCAACGCCAACAATTAACGTTATTTTACTTTGATGGATTGCAACTTTAGGATATCCCAAGACCCTTGATTATTTCTATCATTCAAGCTAATTTGTTTGATTCTTATCCCATAGAAATAATGAGATTAGAGATATCCTACTTTTGAGGATAAAAATACGCAATCATGCAAAGTAAGCGCCCCCTTAGAGACTAAATCATCACATGACTTATGAAACTCGGGATCGTACCAGAAATCCTCTTCATTGTTGTGAGTCTTCCCCAGCGTCTCATGAACCACATTGCCTTCATCCTCGTGCTCTTGAAACTTGTCGACTGGCAAACTTGTAAGCAGAATTGGTGAATACAACAACAATCTCTTCGCTTCGTCATACAATTTCTTGAAATCTTCACATGCGTGTATGCTCTCATCTGCAGAATTGATTATGTTCAAGATATCATCTCTTGTTCTCTCAAAAAGAGAAATCTTGCTGGCCAACAAGTCAGCAACATCCACAATATCTATAGGTCTCATGATGATTCCATCCCCAAATTCACCAGCACCAATCTCATCAGACTCTCTATCCCTAAGCTTCTTGGTATTCCAGTTCTTAATCAGTGGGAAATCCCTGCGAACGTCTGAGTTTGCCCATTGCACCCTGTCCACGTAAAACACCTGGCAACGAATACACAATATACATGATCTGAATATATTAGAAATGGATATTGGGCCCAATCCTCCCTTCAAAGGCCTTATAAGGAAGAAGGGTTGTCTCACCATATAAAGTGGTTCATGCCTCTCTCCAACCAATGTGGGATACTTTAACCGAATAGTACTATAATTGTAGAAAATATTTTTTATTGAAAGTACAAACGCACCGTCAGAAACATTGTAGGTCCAACGTACATCTTTGAGGTATCCTTCTCCCAGTCTCCTTTGTTTGCGATCAAAGACCGAATGACGCACTCACACCAGTTCCACTGGCCAACAGTTGTCAGATCCTCGAGGCACTTAATAACCCTGGGGAAGACACATCCGTTGCTTGTACTCTCAATCAGGCAATGAGCAACCATAATCAAGAAATGAATCTTGAACCACCTCCCTCCGTCAACACATGCGAGCATTGCATCCTTCACCTCGTTTATCTTAATATTCTTCGGATTTTTTCCCGGGAAAAGCTGCTTCCATTGCTCATACAATCCTGTGTTCTCCTCTCGGTTGAGGAGCACCATATCTCTATCACCCTTGGGGAAGCCTAATACCCTACGAACATCGTCCTCTGTTACTGGTATCGACCGGCCATCAGGTAACACTACCTCGCAACGTCTTCCATTGAATGAATCTAAAACCCAGTAGCTCAGTTTCCCCGGGAGATCCTGGATTGGCAGGTCAAGTACATGCTCAAAACCCAAGCCCACGACAGATTGTTGTTGAAGATCATTCATCTCACCAATAGCCTTCAAGAGAGCACACGGCGTGGTCCTGGTAAACAACGACGGATAATCCTCCGCCGGCTTAACTACAAGCTTCTTGTAGTTCACCAGAGCAGCCTTCCTTTTTTCATAGCGCATTTTCTTCGTGTCAGCGGCTGAAGAAAGATCTTCAGCCGCTGCTACGACATGATTATTCTCTCGAATAACCACACCCACATTCCGTGTGGCCAATTCCTTGTGTTTTCGCTTACGAGCAGCGCCTGAGCATGATATAAACAAACAACATAAACATATAGAAAGACGAAAAACATACGACAACGGTTGGTTATGTAAATATACCAACCAAAAATGCAGATAACAAAAGAATGCAACACATATACTCTTAGAAAAGAGTACGTAATCACAAAGTTTTAAATTCCATGATATATTCCCAAAAAAAAAACATAAAGTTCAAATTTTATACATTAAAAAATAAGAGCATCCGCAATGGGGTTACATGATAGCCTACTTTATGATGGGGGGACCACATGGTGTAAAGATGCTGCAGCGGGGTTACATGATAGCTTACATGATAGAATTAGTTTTGATTTTTATGCTTTTTACTTAAATTTAATTGCTCAAATTTAAATAACACATTTGACTAACAATTAAAATTTCATTCAAATAAAAAACCTAAAAATTACATTTAAAAAAAAATTAAAAACATAATTTAAATTACATAAATAGAAGAAAAAGAAGAGAAAAAAAAATTTGGAACGGTCAAAATCACGCAAAACGAGGCAGTCAACGGTCAAAATCGATTTTTTTTTTTAAAATAGGACGCGCCTTACACTATTGAGAAAATGGGCTACACGATAGAACGTGTAGCCCTCGTGTAAGGTGCTCCCGCAATGCTTACACGATAGCACACTTACACGATAGTGCTATCGTGTAAGGGCTATGGTGTAAGCGTTGTGAGTGCTCTAAGCATATCAGTTCAATTCATCCCTTGATAGTATATATACAACACATGCAAATCAAGAAATTCTCCTTTGAAAATTCTTAAAAAAAAAATAGGAAAATGTTTTTCTTTACCTTTCAAACATAAATTTATATGATAAATTCATACTACAACATAACTCAATTCAACGCAGAAACAAACATTAAATACAAACAACGCAGAAACAAACACCCCTTTATAACCCTAGTAAACAATTAGCCATGTTATACAAGTTCAAATAATAAAATCAAAATATAAACACAATGGCCACAATGAATCTAAAAAAACAAAAATGAAAGACAAACAATCATTTCAATTGATACCTTCGACAACACCAGTTTTAAATTCGGCCAATTTCTGATCATTCCTATGTTTTGTACGCACTGGAAATTAAAATTTAAAATGTAGATGAAATATAATCATACAAGTTTAAATAATATTTCAACACCCAAAATTTGAGTTACCTTCAATGCTCATTGTGCTCGATTCTCCAATAGTTACTGATTTTTCTGTTGTACAGCCGGCAACGTTTGCGCCCTCATTGACTGACAGAATTGTATAAAATTTAGTAGTGATTATTAAAATTCATGTCATTTTTACAAATGACTTTAAAATTCGGGCTATTTTTCTATATTTTTAAAGTTCGGGTAATTTTTACAAATGAATTCAAAGTTATTTTTTTTGTATATTTTAAAGTTCGGGCCATATTTATGAATGGCTCAAAAGTTTGGGCCATAAACTACAATTAAATAATAATATCATTCCCACATATAAAAATATTATAACTTATTTAAACTTTGCTTTCTAATTACATAATCTTATGCATATATACTAAACCACGAATTTATATTGCACACAAATCATACTCCAAAATAAAACATAACCAAAAAAATTAGTTCACAAACTTTTATGACCTAATCAATTAGCGAGTCACGTTGATTTATTTTTTATGAATAAAACACGCTTCATATTAAAATGTTAATCAGTTCATAAGCGCATACTTATCCAATTCATTACCAAGCTAGAAAAATTCATACGAATTGAATAGGACAAAATCCTCCTCCAAAATCAATCATAGCCCAAACAGTGATTCATAAAATTAATTTCCCAATTCATAGCAAATCTATATCTATATCTATACTAATATAAAAAGAGCCTTGAACACAATACGCGGATTGTCTATTTTACTCCTATTACATATTTTATTAATTTTAATGTTATTTTACATATTATATATTTGTAACAATATATTAATTCATTAAATATTACATTATATCTATGTGATATATATCTATAGCTATTGATAAGGCTTATAAATAAATATATATCCAATAAATTATATCTTGTAGAAGTAATAAACTAATAGATTTTCTAAAAAAAATTATTATAAGAGATAATAAAATTAAATAGATAAATTTGTTAATTGAAAAAATTAAATATAATAATACTTCATCGGTCCCATAAAAGCATGCATATTTTTCCTTTTTCGTCCGTCCTATAAAAACATGCATAATTCATTTATAGTAATAATTCTCCCACTAAACATCACAATCAATGTGAAACTATTTCTCTATTCACACTATACTTTACAGAATTTCTTAAAAATCATGCCGTCCCAAATTACTATGCATATTTTTATGGGACGGAGGGAGTATTATATTTATATTTTTTATTTTATCAAATAAAATAACATTATTAATGAATAAACACTTGACAATATATATTATACTTACACAAATAGTTCATAAACAACATACTACGAATTCATGCAATTAACAAGTTACTCATCCCTTATAATTTTGCCCACTCAAAGCAAAGAAAAAAACAACATACAAATGCACCAACTGATCAAAAATCAAATTAATCTTTTAAGAAATGAAGTGAACCCTAAAATTTTTTATCAGAATTTTATATCATCAATCATTCCAAAAAAATATATATATATAAAAAAAAGTAACTGAGCCACTTCTCATCTAACTCACCGGGTGGGTTCGATTTTGTCGGCACCATAGCCCAAGCAAAATGAATGGAGTCGATTGAGTGTGTCGACTGTAAATCGTTGATACGAACCTCAAACCGGAGGAGAAGAATAATTTTTATCAGCCTAAACCCTACATCAATGATAAAAATGATTTTTAATAAAGCTATTAATTGGAATCTTAAATCACATCGATTTTATGTCAATTGATTTGGTTATAAAGATATTATTTTGATTCACTTTTTCAACGCAGATTTGCAGACACTCGAGTGTCAATAATGGCAGATCTGTTCTTCCATATTAAATGGAAGCGTGAATAGGAAACGTGCATGTGGAGATAGGGTTGTAATCGAATCGAATCGAATACTGACGAATATCTCAATATTCGATTGGTATTCCACATTTTTAATTAATTTCCGTTTAATATTCATGATATATATATATATATATATATATATATATATAGGGTGTGGTTCTAGAGAGAACTACATTATTTGTGAAAACGGGAGAATCATCAAATCTAATGCATTCACTGTAAAAATTAATGCATCCGCTGTTAAAATTAATGCACTCAAAAAAATAAAAAAAAATGCTCCCTTCATGATTCGGACCCAGGATCTGCATTCATCCAACAAGATGATGCATCCACCGTAGATCTTGATGATCGAATGGCTGAAAATGGTTCTCCGGTCTTCTTTTATTTATGGTTCTTTCCTGAACCTCTCCCTATATATATATATATATATATATATATATATATATATATATATATATATATATATATATATATAGGGGGCGGTTATTCAATAAACCACACTTATTTTAAGAATTACGAACCAGCAAAAATGCATGAATTTTATGTATAACACGCATGAATAAACTGTATAAAGGCATGAATTGCGAAAAATAATTTTTTGCTACCTTTGGGATTCGAACTCAGGACCATGAATTTATCCAATAAGGTGATGAATCAACCGTAGATCTTGATGATCTAAGGGCTGAAAATGGTTCCTAATTTATATTTTAAGAAGCGTTCTTATTTTAGCCTTCCCCTATATATATATATATATATATATATATATTTCAATATGCATTCTAATATTTATCTCCTTATTTCACCGTTTTCTTTATCTTTTTTTTTTCGACGTGCCGCTGCCATCTCTCACTAGACTTCTCTCTCACAATATCGTTTACCCTCTCCATCTCGTCGGCGGTCGTGATTCATTGATTGTGAGTCGAGGTCCCAAAAATCAGCGTATCGACCCTCCCTCACTCCTCAAACTTTACCGTACTACAAAAAAAGTTTCTATTAGTGCCATGAGACTGTCATAATCCGTTATCCGTCCCACATCGATTAAGTATGGGCTGGTTGGTGTGGTCTATAACACCTTAGACACTCTCTCCTTGATAGCTTGGCTTTTGAGGATGAGTTCTTCCTAAAGTATTGTAATAAATGGTATAAGAGCCAACCCCGTGCTCTGGTCCACCCGAGACGTTATGGGCCGCCACGGGTCGTCTGCGGTGGTATGGGCTGCCGTGGGCGGCAGATCGGAAGTGTGGTGGTTTGTCATGATCCGTCCCACATCGGTTAAGTATGGGCTGATTGGTGTGGTTTATAACACCTTAGACACCCTCTCCTTGATAGCCTAGTGTTGGATAGAAACTTGATATTAGCTACCTAAAGTATTGTATAGAAACTTGATATTAGCTACCTAAAGTGTTGTATAGAAACTTGATAGCTAATATTCGTGTCATAAAAATTAATGACATTTAAAAGTGTAATTATTAGTGATTAGTTACATCATTAAATGTCACTAATTTTTATAACACACATAATAACTAGCAAACTTCAATATTATTAGTGGATTTTTTTTTGTAGTGCCGGCAGCAACGAAGCTCGATGTCGGAGACTCCTCTCCGGAGGCCTAGCTAATTACTCTACAAGCCTCTATACTTATACATTTCACATGTATTAATCCTAAAATTGTGTATGACTTGATCAACCAGAACAGACTTACCAACCAAAATATGTCTGTTAGCAATTCTAAATACTTATAGCTAGAAACCTAAATATTAATGGTTGATTCACATACTTCAATTCGTGTAAATAATGTCTTTCATAAAACATGCCCTAGAAGGAATTTTAAATAGAATAACTATAACTTAAAGAAAGTATAAATTGGAGGCAAAAAAATAAGAAAAGATAAAACAAATTAGTAAGAGAAGAAAGAAAAAATTGGAGGAAAAAACTCATCTTTTATATACTTTATACGTTCCTAAAAATTGTGACCCAATGGGAGGGCAAGAATTAAAAATAAATAAAAAATAATAGGTGTGTTTGAGCGAAGATTAGGTCTTACACATTTGTGCAAGTAGTGAGAAAGAAAGTTTGTAAGTCATTTTCAAATAAAGTAAAGTCACAATTTTTAGGGACGAGAGAAATATTATATAGATTGTGTCTTATTATATGGGATAGTCTAAAAAGAAAAGCGTGTTTTCAATAATGGGACGGACAGAGTATTTCGAAACAATTTTACTCCTACCAACCAAACGAGTCCCACTAGAGAATTAACAAGCAAGCTCGTGATAGTTAAAGAGTCCGACCTTATTCTACTATTTCACCTATGTAGACAATACCTTCTACACCCTCATATCATTTATCCTACGCTAGATAGATAACTAATCTCATCTTAAGTTTTAGTAATCACACCATTTCGAAGCATGAATACCAAACACATCCTAAGGATCTTAGCAGCACTCACCAGTTCCATAATTACTCAAGTCATTATGGAATGAGGTTACCACTTTTGAAATATGAAAAGAGCATAACGAATAAATAGAAACTATGTAACTTGCATCGACACCCAAAACAATTGCAAAATTATGCTGGTGCAACAACATGACATCTGAAACAGCTTCTTTGTTTCCCAGTTGCAAATGGGCTGTTCTATTCAAATCATCACTAACTGAGATCTTGTTAATTTCTCTTGCGCTTGAGCGTCTTCACTTGATTGAAAACGTATGCAATGACTTCCTTTAGGGTGGCCTTCCTGTTTTCTTTGAAGCTCCACAGCTCCGGAACCACGTAGCAACCACTCGGGTTGTATTCTTGGATTTCCTTCGAGGCTGTAGCAACGGCATCATAGATTTCGTCTCCCCATTCTTCTTTAAGGTTTACCAGCAATTCGTCATCCTCTTTCAGCACGAGCTGCGTATATTACAGAACGAGCTTTGGAATTTGGGGAAGCTCAAAACATGGTAAGGTTTAGTAAAAATCATTTCAAGCTACCTGAGCATTCCCCTTGCTATCCTCGACAACTCGGAATGGGTACCATTCAGGATCTTTTAACTTTTCTACCCACAAGGAGCAAAGTTCAGCAGCCTTCATCTCTGCTTCTTCGGGAGGGTATCGTTGCCTGCATGCATTCTTGAACACTTTCACGTCGAGTTCACCCATTCTTTTTATCCCTATATTAACACGGCTGCTGCTCAGCATATCAGTTAAACCCTGAAAATCAATAACACAAAAAAGAGAAAGGTTTATCCAGCAGATCCTCAGAAGAGAATCTTCGATAATCTTTCTTGACTGCTTTAGCATTTTCGTGGAAGTTCTACTCTTCTGGATGATTATAAATTTATAAATTTATCAACTTGGAGGTAGCAGCATATTAGTCACTATACACGACAAATTTCATACCGCAATTAGTTCCTTGCGAGCCTCATGCAGCTCGTCGTTGCTTTGGCGCTCTTTAGAAAATAATAGCTGGTTTATATCTTCTAGATCACCCAAATTCATCTGATTTACCTCCAAGGAAAGTTGGAGTTCTTTAATTTCCATTTCAAGCTTCTGCTTCTCATCCAAATTTCTTTCTAACTCAACAACTTTTTTCAGCGCCTCTTCCTTCTCTCTCTGCACATTGCAATAGATGTCATGATATATGAGAAGAAACAGAAATTTTTTCGTAATCTTATATGCAAGAATCATTTTACAAGTATCATTCAATTATAATTTATTATTTTCATCATACACCCTATCAAGTTCATCTTTCTTCAATTTTCTCTCTCTATCAAAATCAATTATCCAAACACTTTTACAACTTATAAGCTCATGAGAAACTACATCTTTTAACCACTTTGAAATAAGCTCAGCCAAACACCCTCTCATCTTACCGGATTCCTTGGGAAAAAACAGGCTAAATTAATGCACATATTTGTCACAATAATATTTATTAGACATAATAGTGTAAATTCAATCAAGGGTTCAAAATAACTGGCTTGTGATAGAATTCACAAATGTGTCCGAGGTCTTCCCCTTCCTTGTTGACTCTGCCAAACCCCCTTTAGTGCATCCTCCAACATCGCACGGCTAAATAATACAATATTATACGAATATGTTATACAAATACGTGAAAATCTTATTTCAAAGATGTTATGATTAATTGTTATATAGTATAAATAAATTGCAATTATTTGTTTAAAGAATAAGATATACCTGCATAACGCTTGTATCATGTGGGGTGAAGCCTTCGGCAATAGAATCCACATCAGTCTTGATCTTTTTTCTAGAAGGACCGGCTTCTGCAGATGCATTATCTATGTTTGCTCCATTTGAACTAACATCAATGTTTATTCCCAACATTTTCGATGCCGCTAAAACACTATCCTTGAACTTTTGATCCTGTCTTTCCTCTTCAGATGCACTACGTACCAGTCTCTTCAACTTTTCAATACCTGCAGCTATGATAACAGCTTTCTGCATAATCCGCAATGGTAGGCTCAACTGTTCATCATGATGATCATCCACGTATTCTTCCGGTAGCTTAACTGGGACGCGTAATGCACCTCCCCCAAAATACCCATCCACTAACTCCCTTCTCTGCCTTTCCCTCAGTGTGCTCGTGGTCCAGTTCCCAATCACTGGGAACGATCTCACCTCCATGCATCGGTTGATCTCGACACGATCAACATAAAAGAGCTGTCATGGTTAATATGAAACATTACCAGAGTAGGGTAAAACTAAAATATATAGAAAAAAAAATTGAAAATTTAAAACTTACAACAAGGAATAACGCAGGGCCCTTGAAGACCTTTGACTTATCTACTGACCAAGACCGCTTGTGGTCAATTAAGCATCTAATCACAAATTCTCCCCAATTCCACTCACGAACCTTGTTCACGTCGTGGAGACGATTCAGAATAAACGGAAGAATGTTGCCGCTTGTAGTGCTCTCTATGAGTGCAAAGGCCATTGCTATCAAAAAATGACGCCTAAACCAAGTGCCGCCATGAGCAGTAGCAATCATTTCATCCAATATGTTTGTTAACGTTATTTTCTCCCTACTCAAGCACCCAAAGCAATCTAGCCACTGCTTGAATAGATCATTTGTTGCTCTTCGCTCAAAAATATCTATCTTTTTCTCTCCCTTCGGGAACCCAAACACTCTGTACACATCGTCTTCAGTTATTTCAAGTTTCAGTCCGTCATTCAATTCCATCGCGCAGCTTCTGGAGTTGAATCGGTCAAGAGTCCAATAGGCCAATTTCCCGGGTATCTCCCTAATCCCTAAGTCTAGTATTTTACCGAAACCCATCTCCCTTATCGCAGCCTTCTGTGGAACATTTAGCATTTGTATTCTATCGTAGAAAGATGCAAGTGTAGAAAGACTCGGAATTTCTTTTAAATCACCTGTTTCTTGTTCTCCAGCTACTACTACCAATTTGAAATTTGAGAGCTTTAATTTATTTGATTTAAGTAAAATGATTATTCAATAAAATCATAAAGCACATTTAATGTTATTGTATAAGGAATAGCACCAAATAACAGTTATTTTTATGGAAATTCATATTCTTATCAGATAATCATAGATAATCAACGTAATACTATTATTCATTATAATTACGCAATATAATTCAAACTTCAACAAAGAAAACTTTAACCCCAAATAATTCACATTTGTACATATGAAAATTTAAAAAAAGTTACAATGAAATAGAAATTGAAAATCATGTACATCACACGCAAATAAGATTCTTTTGCAATTTACATATAGTTAATCAGCATGAATTCTAGCATAGAATAAAAATACTTCACTACCTGCAAATAAATAAACAATAATAAATTCAACACAACCAACAAAAAGTTAAACATGTTTGTTAATTTATACACAAATCAAATTCGTGTTTTCCATTGAAATAAGAACAAAAACTACCAATGTTAATACATATGAAACGTATATAACCCACAAATACTAATATTTCAGTATTTGCATATATACTAAAAAATTAAGTAAACATCATACAAATTTCATATTATATAACTATTGATAAAACCTTAAACTGAACATGCACATCACACTATAAAACAATGCATATTATACTTCAAAACCATGCATAATAAATCGTCAGATTTATAACATCAATTTACAACCAACACAATTTTGTATTTTGTCCATTAACACATAATCCCAAAACAAATAGATTGATATATTGAACTAGTAAGATAAAACCAATGAATACCAACAATTAGATTATGAACAACTATATTTAAGCAACCAATTACATATTACAATAATTAAGTACCTTCCTTTGTTGAACATGCCTGACTTGTAGATGGCGTGCACGTAACATTTTTCTTCGCAGGAGATGCAACTGATGCATCACATGCATCTGATACATCAAAAATGAGTTATTAGCATTGGATAACAAAACAATTATTAATTCATATGAACGTCCATACCCTTCGATGATTTTCTTGGATTATTTTCACCACTCATCGTTCCTAACAAAACAAAACAGATAGATGTTACGCAACGCTTCTGAGATTTGTATTTGTTAGCTGATTCCTATCAATCTAATTGTACCACAAGATTTAAAAGTATTAGTGTTTATCATTAAGGCCCAAAGAGTACATCCAAAGTAACAATCATAGTAGTAAACACAGGTTAACGATGTTTTATGTCCCAAACTTTCAGCATTTTCCATAAAATATCCTGAACTTTCATTTCTTCTAAAAAATCCCGAACTTGATTACTATAAAATGTCCCGAACTTTTTTTCCTCCTAAAAAACCCCGACTTTCATCATTTTTCATCAAATCCCGAACTTGATTACTATAAAATGTCCCGAACTTTTTTTCCTCCTAAAAAACCCCGACTTTCATCATTTTTCATCAAATGTCCCGCTATACAAAATCTGGTGACTGAAAGATGACTCATCTCGTCAGAGAATTCTTAAATTATCAACTTAGTGGTACAAGATTCACAATTTGACTACAATTAATTTAAGAGCCATTTTTTAGTCACCGGATTTTGTGCAGCGGGACATTCTATAGAAAATGCTAAAAGTTCGGGGTTTTTTAGGAGAAAAAAATATTTTATAAGAAACCTTGTATTATTCAACTTTTCCCCTTTTCGTGAACAGTATATGTATAGTGGGTGATCATCACAACAAAAGATTTGACGAATTGATGTTTATAAGCAACACTCACCACATTCGGATGTAAACAATTTCTAATAAGCTCACAGATCAAGATAGAGACATGAGTGATGAGACATCAAGTCTTATTCAACTTTTCACAGCCAAAAACTTCAAAAATAACGAAAACAGACACGTTTATACTGCTAAAATTACACACGAAAGATTTCTAGAAACAAGAACTAGATTTATTAGCGAAAGATGTTACCTTTGATTATATCTCCTTCTTCGCGTCTAATTTTTGAAAAACCCTAACAAGTTTTCACCGGTGAACAACTGCGTACCTTGCAATTACTTCTTCCCCATTCCTATTCGGTAGATTTTCCTCTTCAAAGACTGATGAAATCGTAATTGCCGCATAAGGAAATCCGGAATTTGATTTTCTGATGCAGACGATTCGGCGGTAAAAAAAAAAAAAGTTTTTACCTTTTAACTTTTTTTGGTAAGAACCACCCCTTTTACTTTGTAAAAGCAGAAAACTCATTGGTGATATCTTGGGATTTTTTAGGACAGTAAGTTAGGCTGATTTGGAAATTAGGACAATAATTTTTGGATTTGTAAAAATAAGATACTAATTAATAAGCGTTGCACGAGCAGGATATTTATCGGCCAATTATCGAATTTTTGAACTTTCCCGCATGGACCAAGCACATGACATCTTATCTTGGGCCATAAAAATAACGTATTTGCCACATAATCAACCCCTTCGTGCGGGTTATTGTGTGTTTGGTCCATGCAGAAAAGTCCGAAAATTGGATAATTGGCTCATAAATATCTTGTGTGTAACACTTATTAATTAGTGTCATATTTTTACAAGTCCGAAAGTTATTGTCCTAATTTCCAAATCAATCTAAATTACTGTCCTAAAAAATCCTCTGACTCTAATTGTTGATTTTTTTTTTCTATGGAGAATCAGTTTATTTTTATTTCTTAGATATAACTGTCATTTTATGGGACAGAAAATTGATTCTATATTGCTATTTTTTACTATATGGATGCGTTTACTTTGGTTGTATAAAATATTTAATAGAAAATAATAAATAAAAAAAGATGAGAAAATATATTTTTTTCTTTTTTTATCATACATTTACTTGACATGAAAAGATAAGAAAATATTAAAAAATATTTTCACACCCCTACTTTAGGATAATACATTGGAGAGAAAATGAGTGAGAATAAGCTGTCCGATAAACTTTTTCATCTTGCCCGAAAAAAAAAATCATCATAATAAACATGTGAAAATTGTGAAAAAATGAGTAAAAAGAATATATTTTTCCTCTCATTTTCTTAATCAAAGTAAACGTGTCCTTAGAGGCAAAATATAACAATAAATTTTAAAATTTTAATATGCACTCTTGTTTATTGTAGCAGATAGAACAAAATCATAATAATAATTGTTACTAATATTATTAAGTAAATTAACTTATGTCCATTGCTGGACATTTTTATCCACATCAATTTTTTACTGTAATTATTGATTTAATCTCTCTTTTAGTATTATAAAGAAGAAAAACAAATGTACGTAAGTAATACGTTTAAAATACCTCATATTGTAAAAAAATAGTAAAACAACAAATATATTATCAACAATTTAATAAATTCTAGAGTCTACCGAAATTATTAGCATTTGATATTAATCAAATCACTATATAAATTACAAATACGTTTACAATTGCTTGATATGTATAAACTATAATAATTGCTTGATAAAATCACAATTGCTACCATAATCTCGTTTCATTTTTTATTATTATTATTATTACTATTATTATTATTATTATTATTATTATTATGGTTCTTGATCCAACTACAACCAAACAATGTCAAATATGCAACTAATATGTGCTTTTGTGTGCAATCAAGACACCGATATGTAACGACTATTTTTCATGTTCGTAATGTAAAATTCTAAAGAAATATTATCTCCGTCTTTAAAATAATTTCCTTTTTTTTTGGGACGCCCCCAAATAACTTCTTTTTTCTTTTTTTCCATTTTTGAACAATTACCCCATCACTAATAATATTTATTTATTCTTACTTTTCACTTTTCACCACTCCTCATACTAAATTACTAATTATAACATCTTTTCACAACTTTCAATAATAATTATAACACTTTTTCTCCACTATCAATACATTTTACAACTTTTCCTTAAAACCCGTGTCGTCCTCAAAGAGGAAGCTATTTCAGGGACGGATGGTGTATTAAATTTTTAAAAATATCTTTTAATTGCTTTTATTTTAGAAGATATATGAAGACATGCGTACACTTTGAGATGATTTTCAGTTTGTAAGATTAGATAGGATTAGTCTTATAATATCTTACTTAATTTGATTGATACGCCCAGTACTTAATCCCGATAATATATCACGTATGATTAATCATAACTTATGAGTCTTGGTCCACCCTTATAATAAATATAATCTCGAAATAATTTAATCTCGAATAATTGTTATTTCTTTGGTGTAGAAGTGTGGACAGAACAATGACTTGAATGTAGGAACCGAGGCAAGAGTTAGACTCTTTCTCCGTAAGACAAAATTGCCCCGCACAGTACACACGGTTCGATGGCAAATGTCCCCAAGATACAACGGTTTTAACGAGTACGAGACCTTGTACTACCAGATTCCTTATCTGCCACGCGGTGCCACATCACCGAGCCACCGTTTAGTTTAACGCCTACAAAGCGCCCATTGCGACAAGTGCGACGTGCACGTGCTCGGCCTCGGAAGGTGCTCGTAGGAATTTGAGTTTTAGCCTTAAAAGGCTAAGTCAAAACCCATTTGGGTGCACCATATGGTCCACCATAGAGAAGCACACTTGATTGTTCCTTTATGGTGGAGAGCACTTTATAAATAGTTTTCAACTTCCTTATTTTTCCAATGTGGGATGACACTTCACATTTCCATTTTCAATGGCTATCTTTTGGCATTCAATTCTTAATAGATTTGAACAAGTAAACATACCAAATTAATCTACTCAAAACGTAGATTCCAAATATGCCATTTAATTCCATTAATTACAAAGTAATTATGGACTAATTAAGCCATTTATTCCAACAATAATCTCAAAACAATTTTAATCTCGAGCAATTAAACATTCACAGATGAAATAGAAACAACATTATATTAAGAAAATGAGTGAGTGGTAGAGAGATAGATGGCTCTGCCGTTATGGGGAAGGCCGGAGAGAGTGTGTTATAACGTGTTTTTTAGAAAGAGAGTAACGAGTAGATCATAGATGAGAGAGAAATTATAATAGAATAATTATGGGCCCTATTATAATTAAGTTATTGGGCCATTAATTTATTAAATTGTTGAGCTTTAGGGTTTAAAAGTGAAAGATTGGGCTTCATCTTTTATTAAGGATAATTTGGTTTCATAGAGTAACAGGTTTTGACATGTTTTTTTTTTTTTTTTTTGTTAATGGAGCTTATTTAATTAATTTATTAGTTAGGCAAAGTTAAGATTTAAATGATTAATTTGAGTTTTGACTTTTGTGATCGACTAATTATGACGGTATTTAAGTTGCATAATAAATATTATTATGCAGTATTAAGTATGCATTTCTAGATTTTGTGACTATAACATGAAAATAGTTTATCACGCCTAATAAAAGTTCCTAGTTTTAGTAAAATTGTAGAGGCATAGAAAATTGAGTCTTGTGTAAGTCCTGCTGTAATTTAATCTCTCATAGTGAATCGTTTTTCCTGGGCAAGGCCCTCCAGACGTAGGTGCTCTATCATCGAATTGGGTTGCTATTTCTTGTGTTCGTTTTTGTTACTGATTTTGTTACTGGTTGTGTTACAATATCTTGCTAAATACTAATCTTGCTATCTGCTAGACTTTTATGTGTATTTGGACAGATAGGCTTTTCAATACGAATGTATATGCCAATAAAATTATCTATAATTAAGTCTAATTATGCTTTGCTAAATGCATAAACTTGACTAAAGGTCAATGTTGGCCTACACCATAATTAATGAATAATGGTGCTTTTTGTGCAGTCATACTTCCGATTTTTAAATAATTTGAAGCTTCTTTTAGGCCATTCAGCATCAAAATATTCTAATCATAAATTGAAGATATTTACCAATGTTTAAAGTGAAAATGGACCAACTCACTTAGGTTTAAATTATTAGTTACATCTTGACAGAATATCTGCATTCGCACGGGGCGTAGGTTAAAAAAAAAAAAAAAAAAAAAGGTTAGGGTGGAGACTGATTTTTAAATTCATGAGTTCAATATTTCGAAAGTTTTTCGTGCGATACGATTTGATGAATGGAGTTTTTTTGAGGAAGATTTGATGAATAGAGTTATTGTACAATAATTTATATAAAATATCGAAAATTTATTTGATGATCGATTTATTAGAGTAAAAAAGAAAAATAATTTGGTTTGTAACCCTTATGGTTCCGTCACAACATTCACATTGAGTGTGATGGTCAGAGCAGAAGTAAGGAGTAATTGTTAGTGCATAGGGTATAAATAAGGAGTGATTTCTATTAATATTGCTTTGAAGTGAAAGAGTATATGAACGAATTGAAACATACTAGAAAGATAGATATTTTAAGAATACGCAAAAATGAATGTGATTGCATATTTAGGGGAGAACTCAAACGATTTGATAGATGTCACTCGTACCAAATAAGACACATTTTATTTTATGATGACCACGTGAAAGAAATTCCAAGATTAAACGTGAAAGTTTCTTAGGAAATCAAAACATGAATGACCCTCTAAGAAATTTCCCAGAGAGTGTGTGAGTGAAGATATAATATATCATACTCCCTTCGTTCCACTCGAATAGACTCACTTCTTTTGGGCACGGAGATTAAGAAAATTTAATTTTTAGTAGGAAATTGGTAGTAAAGTGGTGTGGTCCACACCAATTAAGTACAATTTTTTTACCCAAAAAGGAAAATGAAGCTATTGGAGTGGGACGAAGAGAATACTAGAAAAGACTCGTGTTGATCTGACCAAAATTTGGAATCAAATCATTACATTGAGCTTTTAACAGAATTTTACCATCAAATAGCAATTGCAGATATTCTTTTTCAAAAGTGAAAAATCCTATATGTGAGTGCGATGAAGTGTAACAATATTTTTCAACTCGTAAAATACTAGAATATAGAGGGGGAAGAGCACATGATTCTTGAAATTCATGATGATATCGGAAAATTTTGTTCGAAATGCATCTTGATATCGAATGTATATCCCATTATATAAAGTTAAACAAAATTATGAAATATATGGTAATATTGACTATATATAAGACATTCAAGGAATAGTAGAAAGTTAAATTGTTGATCAACTTGGACTATGTATATGTGGAATTTTTAGCTTTGATAATTGATACATGGAATTAATAGAACATATTTAGATCGGTCACTTACATGCATCATACACAGTAAATTAAGCAAAATAACCAAAGGAAGAAAAGTATCAAAATGAAATTCAAAACATTCGTTTCAAATGAGATTTTTTATTTAAAATGAGAATGGAAAACATTCTCAACCATTGAATCATGAAATTTACGGTGCATGCATCATTTTAATGAATGAATATAATGCACCATGTGAGTTCGAATCCTAGAGGGAGATTTTTTTTTTTTTTTTATCTTTTTTTATTTTTTCGAGTACAGTTAATTGCACATCGGATGCAATAACTTTACACGCCAATGCAATGTTCTCTATTCTCATTTTAAATTATATTTTTCACTATAACTAACCTTTATATATTTATATATATAGGATGTAATTCGAGTAAAACATCCTTTTAAACTATTAATTTTTGTGAATCATTTTTTATTTTGAACCCGTATTCTGATCCGAATCGTATAAATAACACTATTTTTGGTGCGGATCAATTCGATTGTATGGTACAACCGGTTGAATCCAAGTTTGTGTTTACATTAATGTGTTTGTGATAGTTCCGTATTTTGTACCTGTTTTGCATATACATTCATATGCAACGACGCTGCTTCTCGAAGCCAAAAAATTTCCCAAAAATTTATTGGTCGTTTGGTCTTATTGTGCATCACTTCCTCTTCTTACTTCATTGATTTTCTCCCAACCACTTGCATGTTTTTATTTTGGAAGTGAGATTTTTTCTGTTAGAAATATTCAGAAATAAGTAACAGAATTTAATTTTTTTATGACTTTTTTTATATCAAATTTACTACTAGGATTTATGTAAGTTTAAATTTTTTTTTTGATTTGGGGGAGTTGGGGAGGGGGAGCAGTGGGGCTTGAACCCGAGACCTCATTGTTCACACACAGGAGATCGCACCGCTTGGTGTCCCCTTGGGGACTATGTAAGTTTAATTAAAAAATATACTTAAGTAACGAAAAAATTAATGGACATGTTAAATTCGATATTATTGACAATGAAATTCTACCTAATAGTTATCCTATCATGCGAGGATAATGCCACTACTTTGGACTTGAGAATAGAATAATCACAAAGAAGACAATCATTTGAATATTTTGGACTCAAATCGTGGAATTATTGTTCTTGAATAATTGATAGCATGATCTAATTTAATTCCACATACTATACTTTCAAATCAAATCAAATATTTGACTATGTGAAATCAAGAATTAAATTGAAATGTAAATACTCGAATGTGATGTTAAAAGTAATACTCCATTAAGATAAAAACATGTTGAATCTATTTATTTTCTTGTGAGGCAACATTTTAGACCATAAAATTAAATTTATCCCAACGGATTAGGGATGACAACAAGGTGGGTTCGATGTGGGGATTACTTTTACACCCTCGTACCCGTCTCAAAATATTACCCCCATATCCGTCTTAATACCTATTTAAATCGGGACGGATTAGGGGCGGGGATTACCCAGTGAGGAAGGGTACTCGTCGGATATCCACCAATTTAATTATTTATTTATTTTGTAAGATTTTCTTATACAAGTATTTTATCTATTCCATCTAGGGCTGTAAAATCGGGTTGCGGGTATCGGGTATACCCTCACCCGTCCCGATACCCACGCGGGTATTGGGTACCCGATACCCACAAATTTAAAGAGGGTCGGGTGCAGGTATCATATCCTCAAAAATCGCGGGTAGAGGGTACCCGTGGGTATACCCGCGGGTACCCGCATTACCCGCAAATAATATTAAAAAATTAAAATTAAATAATTTTATTTAGAAATTTTAGGAATTAACTCCCAAAAACTACAAGCCCTAATTTTATTTCATGACTTTCTACACTATTAATTTCATTTTGAAACTGCCTCTAGTACTATTACTTTATTATTGACTTTGTATTTATTAGACTGTTGGATTGATCTTTGATTTAGCGTTTGAACTTGAATTTTGATCGTTGTGCTTGTTTGTCAGCTGTTTATTTATTATTTATTATGTCGATTCAATAATCGTGAATCAACCAAATGTTGGGAACGAATTGACAAAGAAAATTGAAGATTGAAAAACTTAAAAACAAGAACAACACAATTTACGTGGTTCGGATATAATATCCTACATCCACGGACGAAACAAGATGAATCCCTTTATTTCACTTTTAGGAGAAGATTACAGACTTCAAGATTGAAGAAGAAGACAGCCTTCAGCTGATAATTCTCTCTACCCCTCGCTGCTGTTTTCACTCACCAAAAACCCCAGCCAAGATTCGAAAAATGCAAAGTGTAAATGATAGCAGCCAATCCTGCGTAAATCTCATGCAAACAACATAACAAACCTTTAACTAATCTTTTCACATAAGTCCCTCTAGTAGAACTTATTTACTGACTAGTCCTTTAGTTATAGAAGTAGCACAAGTAAGGTCATTCACTCTACAAATCTCCACCTTGATCGAAACTGTGATCTTCATGCTTTCGTGTACTTCAAACTTCAGCCTTTGATACTTCACTCAAGCTGCCTTTCAAGCAACTTGATTAGCTCTATACAGTGATTAAACTTTGATGTTGGCAAAGGCTTTGTCAACATATCAGCCGCATTCTCCTTGGTTGAAACCTTGACAATCTTCACTACACCTTTACTAACCACATCTCTCACGAAATGGTGTCGCACATCAATGTGCTTCGATCTTTCATGAAAAACTTGGTGCTTGGATAAGTGTATAGCACTCTGGCTATCACACCTTACTTCCACAGCTTCCTGCTCCACACCAAATTCTGCTAAAATTCCTTTCAACCAGATTGCCTCCTTTATGACCTCAGTAATAGCCAAGTATTCTGCCTCAGTTGTAGACAATGCTACAACTGATTGCTGCATCGACTTCCAGCTGATTGCTGAGCCATTCAAAATAAAAACATACCTTGACTGAGATTTCCTAGAATCCATGTTAGCAGCATAATCAGAATCTACATAACCAAGTAGAGAACTTCCCTTTTGTAGCTGTACTTGCTGAAACAGAATTCCACACTTTGCTGTTCCCTTTAGATACCTTAAGATCCACTTCAAACCTGACCAGTGCTCCTTTCCCGGCTCTGCCATGAACCTACTCATAACACTTATTGCATGAGCTAGGTCTGGCCTTGTGCAAATCATGTTATACATGATTGAACCCACAATGCTGGAATATGGAATATTTTCCATAAACCTCCTGTCATCATCAGTTTTTGGCTTTTGAGCAACTGTGAACTTGAAATGTTGAGCAAGAGGTACCTTTACTTCCCTTGAATCAGCCATGTGAAATTTCCTTAAAACTTTCATGATATAGTCTGTTTGAACAAGCCATAGACTGTTGCTTCCTCTATCTCTAATCAGATCCATTCCAAGTATCCTTCTTGCTTCACCTAGATCCTTCATTTCAAACTCATTTTTCAATTCAGCTTTTAACCTCTGAATCTCTGCTTTATCCTTGCTTGCAACCAACATATCATCAACATACAAAAGTAAGTAAGTCAATTCTGATTTCTGATTTCTTCTTAGGTAAACGCAGCTGTCATATTTCGATTTTTGAAAACCAATCTTCATCATATATTTGTCAAATCTGAGATACCATTGTCTTGATGCATGCTTTAATCCATATAATGACTTTTTCAGCATGCAAACCTTCTTTTCATTTCCAGGCAGTATAAAACCCTCTGGTCGCACCATAAAAAAATTTTCTTCCAAATCACCATGCAAAAATGCTGTCTTCACATCCAACTGTTGAAGTTCCAGTCCTTCTTGCACTACTATAGACAATAACACTCTAATGGAGGTGTGTTTAACCACAGGTGAAAACACTTCGTTGAAATCAATGCCTTCCCTTTGAGTGAACCCTTTGGCGACTAGTCGTGCTTTGAATCTGATAGAACCATCAACCTCAATTTTTTTCTTGAAAATCCATTTACAGCCTATGCATTTTTGGCTCTTAGGTTTATCAACTAGTTCCCATGTTGCATTCTTCATTAGAGAGTCAATTTCTTCATTCATTGCCTCTATCCACTGATTTCTTTCTGGACCATTCATAGCCTCTTTATAATTCTTAGGCTCAGTGTATTCAACATCTTCTGCAACATTTAATGCAAATGAAATGAGGTCTGCTTCTGCATATCTACTAGGTGGCCTGATCTGCCTTCTGCTTCTGTCTCTAGCAAGAAGATAATCTGCAAGATTATCAGCTTCATCTTCACTTAGATGCTCAATATCAGGTGTATGATCTGGCCCATTCTCTGAATTTGCAGCAGCATCTTGACTTTCAGATAGCTCCACCTGCACTTGAGTACTCTTCATATTTTGAATTTCCCTGTCAGGTGTCTTTAAGAAAGGCATTACATCCTCTCTAAAAGTAACATCTCTACTTATCACAGCCTTTTGCTTCCCTTGCTCTATACACCAGAGCTTATAACCCTTTACTCCTCTGGGGTATCCTATGAATATGCACTTTAGAGCCCTTGGCTCTAACTTGTCCTGTCTTATGTGTGCATATGCTAGGCATCCAAAGGTTCTGAGATGTCCATATTTAGGTGCTCTACCAGACCACATCTCCTCTGGAGTCTTAAAACCTATGGCAGAAGAGGGGCTTCTATTTATCAGATAGCATGCTGTTGTTGCTGCATCACCCCAGAACTTCTTAGGCACTCCACTCACTGCAAACATGGATCTTATTCTCTCAAGAATGGTCCTATTCATCATCTCTATAATTCCATTTTGCTGAGGATTAGCTGGAACTATTTTGTGCCTCTTTATTCCTTTATTTGCACAAAATTTCTGGAACTCATCTGAGAGAAATTCCAATCCATTGTCAGTTCTCAAGTATTTGAGCTTGACATCAGTTTCTGTTCTCACCTCATTATACCATTCATTGAACTTGGCAAAAGTATCCGACTTTTGCTTCAGTACATATAGCCACAACTTCCTTGAATAATGGTCAATGAGTGAGAAATACCATCTTCCACCACCTATGGTTTCAGTCTTTGAAGGACCCCACAGATCTGCATGTACATACTCAAGAGGACCCTTGACTTGCATCTGACTTTTAGGGAATGGCAGCTTACAACTCTTTCCCAATATGCAGCCATCACAAGCTTTAATTGAAAAAGATTGGTGATGTTGTAGCAGCCCTTGTTTCAATAGTTCATTTAAGCCTTTTTCTCCCATATGTCCCATTCTTTCATGCCACAATAGTGATTTATCAGCAACATTGATTTCAGATTCTCCAACTACTGTGGTTGCTTCCAGATAATAGAGACTCCTGTGTCTGCTCCCCTTCATGACACATTTTGAACCCTTCATCACATGGAGTGTTCCATGATCTGAGTAGTAAGAGAAGCCCTTTGATTCGAGTTGACCAAGTGATACCAGATTTCTTTTCAAATCTGGAATATATCTGACTTCCTGAAGAGTTCTTACAACTCCATCATGCATCTTCAATCTAATGCATCCCACTCCTTTCACAGGGCATATCTGATCATTGCCTAAAATGACTGAGCCTCCATTTCTGTACTGCAATTCAGTGAACCATTCCTTGTGTGGGCTCATATGGAAAGAACAAGCAGAGTCCAGCACCCAGTGATTTCCTATGGTATGATTAACCACATTGAGCATTTCTGCCTCCTCCACTTGATCTGCTGTAGCTGCAACTTCTTTATTTTCTCCTTGCTTTGCTTGTTTTCTCTTCCAAGCATAACAATCCTTTCTCAAGTGCTCGGGTTTTTTACAATGATAGCACTTCTTATCTGTGGAATCCTCTTTATCCTTCTGCTTTCCCTGGTTTGGTTTGTTCTGTTGCCCCTTTCCTTTCTTGAACTTTCCTGATTTAGCTTTCTTGACATTAAGGCTCTCTGCTTGAGAATCTTACCTTCCTTCAACTGATTTTTAAAGCTCCTTCGCTCTTAGTGCATTCAGAACCTCATTAAAAGTAATAGAGGTTTCTTTACCAAAAACCATAGCATCCTTAAGATGTTCATAGCTTTTAGGTAATGTATTCAGCAGGAGTATAGCCTTATCCTCGTCCTCAATTTTTCCATCAACATTTTCTAAATCATCTAGAGATTTATTAAATTCATCTAGCTGATCAATCGGGCTCTTATCTTCAGAGAATTTATATGAATAAAGCAACTGTTTCATATAAAGTCTATTTGCAACAGATTTTGTCATGTAGAGAGAGTGCAATTTGTTCCATACCTTCAACGCTGTATCTTCTTTTGCCACTTCTCTCAACACATTATCTCCCAAACAAAGAATGATGGTGATGTGTGCTCTTTGATCCATTTCTTCCATACTGAGCTTGCCAGTATCTTCTTCCTTCGGCTTCTCCTTCATTTTCTCTGCATCTAAGGCTGCTGAAACTCCTTGTTGGATGAGAATAGCTCTCATCTTGATCTTTCATAGGGTGAAGTCGTTCTTGCCATTGAACTTCTCCGCCTCGAATTTCACCGTCGACATCTCTGCCAGCGATCCAATTCCACCACCAATGAGCAGGCTCCGACGAAGTCAAGATTCAGCCGTGGATCCGTTCCCAATCAACGGTTCCCACAGACGGCGCCAAATGTCGATTCAATAATCGTGAATCAACCAAATGTTGGGAACGAATTGACAAAGAAAATTGAAGATTGAAAAACTTAAAAACAAGAACAACACAATTTACGTGGTTCGGATATAATATCCTACATCCACGGACGAAACAAGATGAATCCCTTCATTTCACTTTTAGGAGAAGATTACAGACTTCAAGATTGAAGAAGAAGACAGCCTTCAGCTGATAATTCTCTCTACCTCTCGCTACTGTTTTCACTCACCAAAAACCCCAGCCAATATTCGAAAAATGCAAAGTGTAAATGATAGCAGCCAATCCTGCGTAAATCTCATGCAAACAACATAACAAACCTTTAACTAATCTTTTCACATAAGTCCCTCTAGTAGAACTTATTTACTGACTAGTCCTTTAGTTATAGAAGTAGCACAAGTAAGGTCATTCACTCTACATATTCGTCACAGGTTTTATGGATAATCGATGAAATAGAAAGGATATTTTCAATTTTTTTGTGAAATACGGGACAAAATACTCTATTGCGGGACAAAATACCCTCCTGCGGGACCAAAAACCTGCAAAATTACAATAAAAAAAATTGCGGGACTGTGAGGGTACCCTCATACCCGCCGCGGGTATCCGCTGTGGGTATTCGGGTACCCGCAGCATGCAAGAAGGTTGGGTGAGGGTGGAGTTTTGGGCGTTTTTTGTCCTGCGGGTAGGATACCCGCGGGTACCCGAATTTACAGCCCTAATTCCATCAAACACATTAAAACTCAAAATAAATAATACTCCCTCCGTCCCAGGTCAATAAGCTCAGTTGTTTTCGGCACGGAGATTAAAAAACTTACTTTTTGATTGGTAAATGGTGTGGTCCACCAATTAAGTAATTAAGTGTTCCCTTATTTTTTCTTAATCTCATTTGATTACTTTGCTCATTTAAATGATCGAGAACTTAAAAGACTCAAACACAAAAGAAACTTTCAGCAACAAATAACTCAAAACACAAAGTGAAGATATAGTTTGGATCGAGAACTTGAAAGTTTGGATAATTCAACAGTTTATATCTTCACTTTAGTGTTCCCTTACTGTAATTTAAATTCAAAAGCGAAACTTTCAGCAACAAAAACTCAAACGCAAAAATTGCTCCAAGTAAATTTGCCATTTCACGAAATTAAGAAATCAACTAATCAAGCAACAAGAATTCATTTCACAAAATCAGCGAAAATCAATTGATAATTACCCATTTCACGAAAATTGCTAAGAACTCATTTACAGCAACAAATTAAGAACCCTAAATTCTATCCATTTCTCATTTCTCGTCCTTCTACCAAATCAAGAACCCTAATTCAAGAATTTAGAAATCAAACTCTGAGAAAGAAAATTTCAAATCTGCAAGAGTGGAGGATGAAGACAGAGGAGGCGGTACACACGGTGGAGGTGGACAAGAGTGGAGGGTGGAGACGGAGGAGGCGGTGGAGGGTGGAGACGGTGGCGGCTTGGCAGAGGTTCCGGGATCTGGAGGGGGAGAAGACCGCCATGGCCGGGAGAGGGAAAAAGGAGAGCGACGAAGGCGATGGAAATGGCGGTGGGGTTGTTAGTATGGATAGCTGCAGCGGCGCTCATTGTTGAGAGAGAGCAAGGTATAGGGTTTGTGAGATAGAGAAACTGAATCGAGAGATGAGGATGGTCGTGGTGGTGGTCGACGGTGAAGAGACGCCGGAGATAGAACGTGGGTGAGAAAGAAAGTGAAGACGAGAAGAGAGATGCAGGACATAAAGAAAAAAAAAGGAGAATGAATGTTTTAGGATTTTAATTAGGGGTTGTATATCCCCTTTAATTAAGTAGCTAACTATTTTAATTAGAGCCCTAATTATTTCTAAATAAAGTCTGGGTCTATTGGAGTGGGACATCCCAAAAAGAAAAACGAGCCTATTGAATGGGACGGAAAGATTAGTATTATTCGACATCACAAACAAACCTTAAATTTCACAATCAAAACTCAAATATATCTTCTAACATATAAAAATGCAATCGGGGCGGGTTCGGAGCGGGTACTTATACCCTCAAACCCAACCTAAGTATAAGTTTCATACCCGCCGTCGAAATTTCACCCCATATGGGGTGGGTACTCGAACCCGAGGGTATTAGTGCCATCTTTACGACGGATAACGATGCATTATTAGTTATTACGTCAAACAATGCATGGGGGAGGGGGGTCGAAGCCCTCTTCCAATTTTTGAGTTTTTTTTAAATAAATAAATAAATGTTATATATATATATAAATATGTACATAAATAAGAAATACAAAAAAAATATAATATATTATTTTAATAAATATAATATCCTATGTTAATTCCTTGACATTTACATTGATTTATTAAATTTATGTTATTTTTATCATATTTTTCTTTTTTAGTTAATTTTTAAATTTTTTAATGTTGAATTTGAGTCAATGCTCGCTTATTTTCTTAGAAGATGAAATATTTTTTTTAATGCATAAAGGTATGTCTTTATACGCTTTCTATGCATGTTACTTAATTGAATTGCGTTATTTATTATATTAAGTGACTGTTAAAAAATGCATGAAAATAAACTGTACAGAATACCTAAAAAGAAATTTATCGGGGGATCTCCTCCTGAATCTCCATGCAAATATTTTCAGACGCCGTAATTCAACAAATTCATTCTTCCTTTCTCCCCCCCCCCTCAATATTAAATTCTGGATCCACCCCTGATTATTTCGCTACAAACGAAATAATGAATTATTCCACCAAAACAACATTGCATTATTTAGTCTGACAATTTAAAAGTTTGTAGATCCTACATATTTTTATAAAATGGATATTTTTGATAGGGCAAATGGTTTTTAATACCCACTTCTATAATACATCTATCAAATATACCCACCTATATAAAACATCTATGAAAAATACCCACTTCATAGTAAAATACCATTCCTACCCTTATACTATATCTCTTTTAATACTTCATCTTATACATTAATCCGTGCTTTCAAAATTGGTATCAGAGCGGGTTTTTATAGAGAAATTATATTATATTTAATTTATTTTGTGATTAACCTATGTGTGGGAGGAGACTCCATAAAATTTTGTATGGATCCGGACGAATGTCCGAGATGTCTTGTATACAGGATTTCTCTCCAACATTTGGAGAGAGAAAACAGTCACCTAATGGGTGAATTATGAGTGTATTGACGATTCCTAGCGAATCACATTAACGAGGACGAAGAGATTGTTCGTGAGATTATTACGAACATACAGGGTTGTCTTGATGCCCTACTGGAGAATGCCGAAGCCAAGTCGGCAAATGAACGAGCCAGAGCCAACCTCCATCAATTACACATTTGATGGAACAGAAGGACAAGGCGGGAGCTGTCTACCCAAAGTACCAGCCTATCAAGCCGGATTCTTCCGTAAATATTGAATTATGGGAAATCCAAAAGACGGTGGAATACTATGGCAATAAGCTATATGATCTATCGCTGGAGATGAGCCGGATATCAATGAAACAAGAGGAAATGCTAATCCTCTTACATGATATCAAAAAAAGGGTGGAGGAGATCGAAAGGCGAAAACCATGTTCCGGAAAAATTCGGAATACATGGTCCAGAGAACCAACGTACCCTCTACCAGTCAATGCAGCACCCAAAAAGCTGCAGATAGAAGAAATAGCTCGGTTCTTGAGAGGGAAAAATCATGAATAATTTCAAAAGGATCGGACTGGAAGATCTACAAGAATTAGCAGAATCTTTTGTTAATTTAAATATGGTGGATCTGAAGATGAACCAAGGAGATTTCAAGCCCAAAGTCGAAATCCCACGAGAAGAGCCATCCACATCTTCCAGGAAGGCTGAAGTTCGTGACGAAGCAGGCAGCCTCCAACGAACCAGAAGACGACGCAGACTACAGGAAACTCCTGTAGGAAAGGCCATACTCGAGCCAATCCATCCATATGGGTTAGTCCTCAACATTGAAGAAGCAAGCTTCAAAAGTTGGGAATCACTCATTGATGAATGGGCATCGGCAATGAAGATCGTAATTGCCACCGTGGAGTATGATAAAAATGAATTTATCAAAATCTTCGAGGCGAGTTTTGCTGGAATGGCGAAACAGTTTTGGGACAACATCAAAACAAACGAGAAGAATGATCTGTTTGCCAAAGTTTCTCCGTGGGACATCCTTGAGAAGGCAACAGAGTATCTCAAAGTCCACTTTCTTGGAATGGGATTCTTTGAAGGTGCAGGAGAAGAAAAGCGTATCAAATACCAACAAGCACTCTACAGCTTGAAGTTGGTAGTTCTGGAGCCAAAAGCTCTCGACGAATTCTTACGCTTATATGCCTTATATACACATATGGGGCTAGTCGATGATCAGATCGCCATGGATCTCTTCTTTATGAAGTTTCCGAGTCCATGGAGAGAAATGTTCATCAATGATTACAAGTCACCAGGAGCATTCCCCCTCGATAGTACATCAAGGAGAATGTCCTATGTTCATAAGAAGCTGTCAGAATGGTGTCAGCAGGCGAAAGTCCAGAGAGATCTCAAGAAATTGAGAAAAATCAACCAAAGAACTCCTTTGATCTGCGACAATATTGATCTGCCAACCGAAATAGGTGGAGAATTATTGTATCAAAGGAAGAAGACAAAGAAACATAGGTTCCAACCCTATGGAAGAGAACCAAGAACCAGGCGAGGTTCTTGGAAACCCAGAACTATGTGGTCCAAGCAAAAGGCCCGATTCTATAAATCAGGCCAACGGAGCGGACCATCGAGGAGCCAGTTTTCATCTCAAAAGCGAATCCCGGTGAGAAAAAATTTCAGGCGTACCCATGCCAAATCAAATGAAAGTTTCAAAGATTGCAACTGTTGGACGTGCGGTGCAAAGGGGCATATTTCTACCAACTGCCCCGACAACGAGAAAAGAGGGATGAGGAGATTCGAATCCACACCGGATATCGAAGATGCCATCTACAACCAAGAACTGATGCCAGTATATCGGTTCGAAGATATATCATCTGATGAGAGTATATACGAGCAAGAAGAAGTCTTTAGTTCTGAAGATTCGGATACGAGTTATGGATCATCCGGAGACGAGTCAGACTAAGGAGAAGAACGAAGCCTTCCACTCTCAAAAGAAAGATCAAGAAGGATTTACTAGCCATTTCTTGATTCCCCAAAAGGAGGTGGTAGATAAGCTTGTGAAAAAGCTTAAAGACAAAACCATGGATGTACAGACATTCCAAGGGTTTTCAGGCGGAAGAATGAATCAAGTCATACAAAGCTTGAGTCCATTCAAAAGGAAGCATCATGTCTATTTCGGCACTACAAGTCGAGAATTGACGCTTCCAATAGAGATAACAAACAACCAGGTGGAGATCCAATTAGTCCCAGCCGAAGATGTGCGGAGGGATCTCAGAAAAATGAAGCCAGAAGTCGCTAAAACGATGAAATTGATTCATATTGGAGCAATCCAATTGGTGATCAAGTCTGGACTCAAACCAGGGACGGATACTCCAATTGATGTTGCCTTCTGTGAGAAAAGGGTCACAGACACAAAAGATTCAGTATTGGGAGCCTTTTCAGGCAATCTGTACACTAAGAAGATTATAGCCGAATTATATCCACAGATCGCTTATAATCTTCAAGATTCATCCTTCAGTCGAGCCCTGACACTCTACTAGGACTTCAAAAGGAAGGATCTGGTGACGGGAGGAAATAGGCCATACTCGATCACATATCAAGTATCATATGCCCTATCAAATTCCCACCACACGGATTTATTTCTGGGAAAGGATTTTATTGAGGTCCCTGAAATATTCAAAGAAGTAGCCAAGGCAATGAGCCTTGACCGAGTCGAAATTCCAAAAATTGGGGAGATCGACATCCAAGTTGGAGATAAGCAGGTGCTAGAACATAATCAAAGTCTTAGATTGTGAGCACCAAGGCTATCATTCCAAGGAGATAGGCTGACTTCAAGGCCTTTAGAAAGAAGCTTCTCTCATTCCTACGAGAGAAGGGCGATCCAGGAAACATCAGCTCTAGGCATAAGAGTGAAACTCAAATGCCCCGAAGGATGGAGAAATGTTTCCACAGAAATCGATACAACTGAAAGAAAAAATCAATTTCCTTGTAATACGTTGTATTATTTGGATAATCCAGAAAGCGGTCGATATATTGGAATTCTGGAGATTGGACGCTTTGAAATCAAAATCGAAGGCAAAGCCGGACAAGAAGCAGACGTCCTAATCTTAGGGTGAAATTTCCTTGACAATTACCAACCATGGTCAAGGAAAGCAAGTGGAGTGGAGATCACAATGGGCGGAAAGCGGTTGCTGATCCAATGACAAGTCCATTCTCGATATACATCTCTGTGGGATGTTATACGAGAAATTCAAAGTAGAATATTTTGCTGCTTATGTCGATTCAGGAGCAGGAATCTGTACGGCAAAAAGAGGAGTCTTTCCAACAGAAGTTGAAGAAGAACTGCCTCGAATTGCGGGAAGGGATTTCTCCAAGAAAATCTTACTCCTATCAAAGGGAGTAAAACAGAAATATTGATCGGCAGAGCGGGCCAAACACCTTGGTACAAGGTCAAGACTCCACCCATCTATTTCCATGATACCGGAGCAGATATATTATTCGGAAATAATTTTCTGCAAACCTTCAAGAGGTATACCCAGGACAATGAAGCCAGGAGGCTAGTGTTCACAACCAATTGTGACCACAAGATCATTGTGCAAAGGCTCGAATGAGCTTATAATCGTTCAATGCCAATCAAATTCCGCACCAAGCGTGGTGATGATGGCAGACTCCAGCGACCACAAATGAAGGATCAATGGAGGTTCAGAGATATTCTGCTCAAATGCAGAATCGAGGGATTCCTAGATCTCTCCGAAGAGGAAACACAAATCCTCAAAGTCTCCTTGATATCACATAAAGATATTAAGAAAGAAGAACATGTGTCCATAACCGACGTCAAAATGAGAATCCAGAAGTGTTATCACGAGGATCCTTTGGCATGGTGGGACAAGAATCAGCTCAAAGCTACCTTGAAAGTTAAAACTGGAAAGGAGCATGAGTTCGTGAGATTCAGACCTATCCTGATGAACACTCAAGATCAGCAGGATATGAGGAATATAATCAAGGAACACCTTGATTTGAAGTTGATCGAACCAGGGAATTCGCCTTACAGCAGTCCTGGATTTCTGGTGAGAAATCATGGAGAGATCAAGCGAGAAAAACCAAGATTGGTCATTAATTATAAAGGGATTAATGACATTCTTGAGTTTGATGGATATTTCATCCCAAGCAGAGAACACCTTATCAACTGCATCAGAAGTGCAAAGGTATTCTCAAAGTTCGATTGCAAATCAGGATTTTACCAGATTCGCATGGAGGAAGGGAGTAAGAAGTTCACAGCCTTCTCAACTCCACAAGGACATTATGTCTGGAATGTCATGCCAATGGGGTTAGCCAACGCGCCTCAGATATTCTAAAGGAAGATGGAAAATCTCTTCAAGGATTATTCTTCATTCATGTTTGTTTATATTGATGACATTCTTATTGCATCAAAGAACATTCATGAACATGTCAGGCATCTGGAGATCTTTGCGGATGTTTGTCAACAAGAAGGACTAGTGCTGTCTGAAAAGAAGGCAGTCATAGCCACCCAGAAGATGGAGTTTTTGGGAATCGAGATCGATGGGTCTGGAATAATTCTACAAGATCACATTGTGGAAAAGGTCCAGAAATTCCCAGAAGATCTCAAGGAAAAGAAGCAGCTCCAGAGTTTCCTTGGAGTTGTTAACTTTGCAGGGATGTTCATCAAAAACCTTGCAGAGCATAGAAAAATCTTCAGTCCACTACTGAAGAAAGATGTTCCATTCATCTGGAAGGAGGAACATCGCGAAGGCATGAAAAGGCTGAAAGAGATTTGCAAAAATCTCCCAAAGCTTTCTATACCCCAAGATGAGGACGAACTCGTCCTACACACAGACGCGAGTGACTTCTGGTGGGCAGCTGTGCTCACTAAACTCACCCCCTATGGAGAAGAACTATGCAGATACTGTAGCGGGCTCTTCTCCGATAGTGAAGCTGTGCGATGGCACATCAACGAAAAGGAGTTCTACGCAGTTAGAAAGGCGTTTAAAAAATGGCCGCTGTTTCTACTTGCAAAGAAATTTATTTTAAAAGTCGATAACACTAATGTTAAGGCTTTCTTAACCAAGAAAATAGAATCTAAACCTGAAAAAGGCTAGATTACTTAAATGGCAAGCTGAATGCCAATATTATGATTTTAATATTGTCATTTTGAAATCTGCTGAAAATGTTCTTGCAGATTTCTTAACAAGGGATGGAGCCAACTGAGGTTGACGACATCATCATACACCAGAGACAGCTCCAAGATAATATGGAGATGCTACAACAAGAATGGCAAGAGTGTGTACTCCATGCCAAACAAGCTGGAAGGATACAAACGGATGATGAAACCAAAGTATCCGACCGTATACGAGCATGTATTAATGAGATGATAAATCTTCATGATACAATCCACAAGCCGCTCCTGCGCGGGATCATGGCTTCCATGATCGAAGCAGGCATTACCGTACCGGCCGGATTACCGGTAGCAGGGGATTCAAATACCCCTTGCATAAGTTCTGAGGCTAAGGTGTCAAAACCGGATCCTCAAGAAAAAGATGTTGCTAAGGCTTCACCGCCCGAACCAACATGTCAACCCTCCACCTCTGGGGTAAAAGAGGGAGAGATCAATCTTAGGCAAATCTAAGATTGATACTAACATTATTGAAATTTCTCCTGTTTGGCAGCTGTACCAGTCCAGATGGGAAAAACTCAATACCAGAAAAGGAATCAATCCGGGTTATTGCCAGGTTGATGTTAGAGAAAAATATCCTCGCGTTTGGATGACCACTGGAGCTAATCCTCAGGAGGTCAAGGAATGGTACGCTAGCCTCAGTTTATACTACATCGCCAGCATTCAGCGAAATCAAGGGTCTACCAAGGTGGATCCAAGAAACGGTCTATGATACTTGGTCGAACAACCAGTCCCTTAACCGGGGAGACATCCTGGAGTTATATTTTCTCAGTGCAGCTCCAGAACCTGCAGGCAAAGGGAATCATGAAGCTTTTCATTTCATTAAGCTTCGGAGACCCGATACGGAGGCCTTAAACAGGATTAAGGCACCAGATCACCAAATCTCCATCGTCACTACTTTTACGGAGGATCAAATCTCCACAAGACGGGCATGGGGATTATGGGTCTGTCTCACGGAGATGGACAAAGTAAAGCATAGGTTCAAGTTCTCTCACAATTCAGGACTTGGATCGTTCTTGTTAAATACCATGACAGGAACAACTACGAGCTTCGCGGAGAAGGTCTTCGAAGAAAAAAGGCAGACTCTCTGGCACAACAAGATAGCGGGAAGCAAAGAAACCCGTCACAAGTTCTGCAACATGGCTCATCTAGGCCATTGGGTGGATCATATCTGCGCGGAATGTCCCACGCAGAAGGAACCGGAGTTCGGGAAAGGCTTTCTACCAAAGCCTAACAAGAAGAAGTTCCGGTCCGACGAATACGAGGAGCACAGGACTCCACGTGGAAGAGCACCTCGGGCACCAAAAAAGTAAAAGGCCCAACAAAGAAAAGGGAGTCATGTGACTCAGGACAGGAGAACCACCCACTAAAAGAGAAACGACGAAAGTGGGTGGATAATAATGCAGACCAACTACCCACTGACTAAGATGGGTAATTCTACAAGAGTTCCACTCATCAAAAGAAGACAAAGGATGGTGGAAAAGTTGCAGGCCCCTCACAGCATTATCAGCCAAATAATGAAGTATGGGACCAAGAGAGCACCACTCACCGAAAGCAGGAAACAAAGCTGAGTGGAGGAAAAAGCAGCTGGACCTCACCAACCATTATCACAAAAGGATAAAGGAAGGTTCAACTCCATGTGAAGGCACTAACTAATGTCGGCAATAATGGCCGACAAAAGAAGGTGGCTATCACCATCCAAGTTAGCTGGCCACGAAGAAGGAATCCAAGGCCAACTACCGGGCAATTATAGAGGGTATCAAACCTCTATATAAACACGAGCTCTGGAGAGGAAGAGATCATCGAGAATTTCACAACTCTTTCACACACCACACACTCTCTCTCTAGAAATTTATCTTTGTAATTTTAAGTTTTCAAAGTTTTTCATTTATAGTTTTTAGATTTTTTTATTTATGTATACAAGTATTAGCTACTAATGAGTAGCTAAACAAGTTTGTCTCCTCCCTAATGGAGAATTTTATGAAATAAATTAAGTATTTTATAATTCCTCTATAAACGTTTTGTTTTTGCTCAACTTTCCGATTTAGTAGAAAATTTTCTTTCATTTTCCAACAAAGTATTATACGTCGGCACTTAGTGAAGGAAGAATGTTGCAACCATCCCTTGCGAGCGCGTGCTTGGACAGAGCCTTGGGGGCAGACGGTCCGTAAAACGTAACAAGTACTGACTCCTGAAGAAGACCAGTCGACTAAAGGTATAATGTTGGTTTATGTTAAGATTAATTTTGAAGTGTTACGGAAGCATGTTGGGCCTGATAAGTCTTCACAGACTATTTCCAATTTGAACATGGAACTGTATTATGATGAATATGTAGAGGATTGGTTAAAGGGTAGTTTTGTCATTAATTATGAGTTGGATATGGTTGATTTATGTTTTGTGAAAGTGGGTATTTTTGATAGATAAGTTATGGAGGTGGGTATTTTAAATTTTGACCCTTTTTGATATACACCTTACGAAAAGTGTATGTTTATGAATTAACCTAGGTTAAAATTGAACTATTATGGTTGACTAAAATGATACAAAGAGCTAACAAACTTTTTTATTTTTTTGCGATGTAGAAAATCCTAAATATTAAAATTTAATTACAACGTACTGGTTAAAATAGTACTCCCTCCATTCACAAAATGAGTATCTATTTAAGGGTAACATGAATTTTAATAAATTAATTAAGTGTGTGTGAGTGGAATAAGGGGTCACTTTTATTGTGACTTGTGAGAGTTGTGTGAGGTACATTTACCAAAAAGGAAAATGGATACTCATTTAGTGGACGGATAAAAAAAAATATGACACTCATTTCCTCCGTTCACGATATTGTTTTCATTTTTGCTATTTTTGTGTGTACATAATATCATTTCCATTTTCATTTCGCTCGGTCCGGTGGGAGGAGTGTTTGATTCATCGGGGACGATGGTCAGTGACTCAACCTAAACACCTCTAAGTTGACTCGCAAGAGTACGAGGACATCCTAGCAGTGATAAGCTAACCCAAGTCGATCTCACAAGGAAAGTTTTTAAGGGCTTCTAATTGTATCGTTAGAAAACAGTAAAGAAAGCAATAAAGAGATTGATTATTAAACTAAGACTTAGAATTAAAAACTTAATTAAAAACCGAATTGTAAAATTCAACTAAACGAATTAAACTATTAAACCCTAGGCAAGATTTTAAAGAACCTAAATTAAACCTACTTATGAAATAAAATACTTGTGAATTTAAAGACTTCTAATCTAAGAGTGAAACTAAAGTGCATAATTTAAAATGCATGAATGAAAAGACAACATAAACATAAACGAAAAGCATAAACATGATGAAACAAAGTAAATTGAATTTAAATACGAAAAACCGTAAAAACGTCTTGAATAAGTAATTGTGTCACTCAATCACAATCCAAGCATAAAAACTAAATAAAACTAAATTGAAACCTAACTAGAACAATGAAAACTCGAAACTATGAAAGCACTAAGAAAGCAATTAAATCCTAAGCTTCGGATGCCAACAGCTCTCTAAGATGGCTTCTAAAACTAGGGCAATAATTAATTATACAATGAAAACTATGGCCCTATTTATAGACTTCAACTCCTTCTGGATCACCATGGAAATTACCATGCAAAGCCGGACTCTAAAAGGAATAGAATCGTAGATGATAAGGTAACTCCAGCTATGACGCGCTCAGCAAGTAATCTCCACTCGGGCGGAAATCGCGGCTCTCGCCAGAGGAATGGCTATCGCCAGAGGAACGGATGACTTCTCTGATCTTGTCAGCGGAATGGGTTCCGCTCTGGTATTGATTCCTCTGACGTATCTCTACCCTCTGGCATATTGACTCCTCTGGCATATTGATTCCTCTGGCGCTTCCTTCGCTCTGGCGGGTGATTTCTCTGGTATGTCCACGCTCGCTTCGATTCCTCTGACATTCCGCGGATTTCTCTGGCTTAGCGAGTTCTCTGACTTAGCGAGTTCTCTGACTTAGCGAGTTCTCTGACTTAGCGAGTTCTCTGACTAGCGAGTTCTCTGACTAGCAACTCCTCTGGCGCTTCGATTCCTCTGGCGCTTCCAGCAGCGAAGTGATTTCTCTGGCGAGACTTCGCTGCTCTGATTTTCTCTCCTCTGCTCTGACTTTTGACTTCGCTGCTCTGAGTTGGTCTGCTCTGGCTCTGGGGCATTTCTCTGGCTTCCTATTTCGCTGCTCTGGCATGCGGGGCTTTGCTTCTCTTACATGCCAGAGTATGCACAAAAACACGATTCTTAGCCCAAACTCTCCAAGATTTGCACTATTCATCTTGAAAACCTAAATCTTTTGCAAAGCATAAAATAGACCATAAAACGCACCAATTTCCAGAAGATTTAACTTAAAATAAGCACATGCAAACCCCTAAAATTAGAACAATTAGGCATAAATCAACCCTCCCACACTTAGCCTTTTGCTTGTCCTCAAGCAAAATCCATATGAATCCTAGGAAGATATTGATTTCAACAATGCTAATTTTCATCCAAACATTCTCAAAGTGAATTCAAAATTTTACAATCAACACACATCTCTCGATCATGCAAGTAACTCAAAGTTTAAGAAGCAACAAAAGAGTAATGTAAGCAATTCGATCAGACCCAATTCTCCGCTAGAAGTGAATTCCCTAATGTGATCGCCTTTATGATCAATATCACCATTTTTCACACTTTGTGTGCTTGAGATTTTCGACAGTTGAGCCATAATTCGCGAAATAAAAACCATTTGGATGTAATCCAAAGTCTTTTCACGTGGTTTCCCATGCTCATAGTTAGACTAGAGGAGCAGAGACTCAGAGCTGTCACGTTTTAGAACAGGTCAGATGTTTCAGAGCTGGCAATTTTGAGGTTGGCAATTCGTCCAACATTTTTCACATTTCACAGATAAGATACGATCGTAGGCAATCACAATGACAACACTCCTTCTAGCATCTACCGGACAAATCACGTTTTACTTACTTACAATCATGTTGCAACAAAACTCAAATTCTTTGCACAATCAAGAAACATATATCAAGAGTAAAACAAGAATAACCACCATTCATTCACAAACCCGAAACTCGCATCGAAAACCATCTACTCTACCACAAATTCATATAAATTAGCAAGATTCGAGACCAAAAACTAAGCATAGAAAAATCAATTTTGCCCAATTGACAATATAAACACAATAAAACACCCCCCCACACTTAAAGCATGCCATGTCCTCAGGGCACAAAAGAAATAAGAATAGAGTTGAGAAAACGTCCATGATTATCGGCATTGAGAAACTGAAGCATCGTGCGAGGTGGTGAATAGGGGGATTTACGGTCTGTGCAGAGCAGAGAGTTGCCACGTTGGGAAAAGTGCAGCACGGAAAAGGGCATGCACACCAAGCATCATAGGATCCGCAAAGCAACCGAAGCTTAAGAAAAACACAAAATAAACAACGAAAAACAAGAAAAGAACAAGAAAAACAAAAACAAACCAACGGTGGGTTGCCTCCCACCAAGCGCTAGAGTTAGAGTCGCCAGCCCGACTTCAGATCTGACCCTTAGTGAGGATCATGCAGAGTGTGAGACTCCACCAACATCGGAGTACTCAACTGCCCATAATCGGGTTTCATGCGATGACCCTCTCCTCTGAAATTCTCCTTAGACTGGGCGACACCAGGGTCAAACACGTCCTTTGGCAACACACCTTCTTTATTCTGGGACAGCGCTACCGATTTGAGAATCGGCGTCTCCTTTTCTTCGTCCGGGCCAGTGCTCATCACAGCAGGCTGGATGGGCAGCGCTGGGCTCGTCAGAACTGGCAAAAGATGTGCAGCGCTAGTGTCCTTCGTCATAGTTGGCGGAGTAGTCAGAGCTGGGCTCGTCAGAGCTGGAGTGCTGGATAGAGCTGGCAGAAGACTGTTAGCGCTGAAATTTCCCACTTCTTCCACATGGTCAGAAATCTCAACAAAAGAACATAAATACATTAAAGAGGTAGGAATAACAGGCTTCTTATCGAAAACCGAGAACGTTACCGATCTACCGGATCCCGCCATACTCACAGTTCCAGATCCCACATCAATGCGAGTCTGGGTAGTAGCCATAAAAGGCCGTCCGAGTAGAACAAGGTGTCCATTCTTTCCTATAACGCCCTGCCCTTCATCATGCACCACGAAATCGGCTAGCACCGTGATTCCTCTCACCTTGACCTCAACATCTTTTAAAAGACCACGAGTGCTACAATATGCTCCATCAGCTAGTTGAAGTCTTGTTCTCGTGCTTTTAAGCTCATCTTCCTTCCTGCCCAATTTCTGAAAAATAGCAAACGGCAGGACATTGATTGCTGCACCTAAGTCTAACATTCCCGAGAACTCTCCAGCTCTACCCAAACCAATACTAAGAATAAAGCTGCCAGGATCTCCTTGCTTCGGTAATGGTTGGGTTGGATCAACAATTGGTGGTGGCAGAGGTGGGCTGGAACGTTGGACAACTTTCGGTGGTCGATACGGCGTAGTGGACTTGTGGAGAGTTAGCTCTGGCCGCCTTATCAACTCTGGCGCTCGTCTCAGCTCCTGTGCTCTGCTTAGCTCTGGCGTCCTTATCAGCTTAGGTGCCTTTCTCATGCCATAGTTTTGCAGAACTGTATTTGGCATGACTGACCATTGCAATGCTGCCCTTGGCAAGGCTGCACTCTGCGGGGCCGGATTTTGCATAGCTGAACTACGCATGGCAGGATGCTGCAGAGCTAGACTTGGTATAGCTGGCTCCTGCATAGCTGGATTCTGAAGTGTTAGATTCTGCAGTGCTGAAGGTTGCTCTGACTCTGGCAGAGGAGAGCTCGGCTGCTCTGACTCTGGCAGAGGGGATCTCGGCTGCTCTGACTCTGGCAGAGGAGAGCTCGGCTGCATTGGACTCTGCAGTGCTGCATTCGACAAAGCTGGGCTGGGCAGCGCGGCACTCGGTAAGGCTGGGCTGGGCAGCGCGGTTACCTTCTTCTGCTCTAGTACCGTGGTTGGTTCAGGCATCCACGTCAGCTCTGGTATCCTGGTCTTCTCTGGAATCCATGCTTGTTTCGGTATCCAAGTCTGCTCTTCGAGAGCAGTGATAGCTAAAGCTTGGTGAGTTTGCAGAGGTTGACCATGAAATTTTCCCGGCTGCTGCTGCTGCTGCAATTGGTTCAGGGTGCCCGACAGTTGCCCTACGGTGGTCTCAAGTCTTTTTATGGTGGAAGCTTGAGACTCCATAGTCTGCTTAGTCATCTCCATATTTTGCTTGCTAATCTCCATGAAAGCTTGCAACGTATCTTCAAGTGATGACTTCTGGGGCTGAGCGTGTTGCTGCGCAGGTTGAAAATTCCCTTGTTGTTGATACCTCGGTGGATATTGTTGGGAAAAATTTTGCTGCGGTGCATAGGGCTGCTGTCCTCTCCATCCATTATTGCCGTTCTGCCCTTGATTATAATTCTGTGGTCTGCTCTGCCCTTGATTATAGCTTTGCCCTTGATTGTAGTTTTGCACGAAGCCAGGTCTGCTTGGCCCTTGATTGTAGCCTTGAAATCCTTGTGCCGCATAGACTTCAGCTTGACCCTCCGAAGTGAACTCGCCCATTCTGTGACACTCATTAGCTCCATGGCTGAAATCTCCACATATTCCACAAGGCTCAACATTTGGCAGCGCTGCATGCTGCATAGCTGAATTCTGCACCGGGACGGGAGGTGTGTCCATCTTACCCATCTTAAGATGCTCCACTTGTCTCACAAGATCAGCTACTTGCTTCTGCAGCTCAAACTGTTGCGTCACAGAGCTGGCCTCAACTCTTTTCCCACGGACTGATTTCTGTTGTGAGCTCTCGGCTAAGGTCTTGAATATCTCCTTCAGCTCTGCTGCAGTCTTCTGAGCTATGTTACCTCCTGCAGTGCTGTCCACCATGAATTGGGCAGTTTCTACTAACCCATCGTAGAAAAACTGCATTAACATCACGTTGGGAAATTGATGTTGTGGACATTGACGGAGGAGTTCTTCATATCTCTCCCAAGCTTCATGCAAAGGCTCATCCGCTCCTTGGGTGAACTCCATTATTTTTGTTCTCAGCTCCTGTGTCTTGTGACTTGGGTAGTACTTCAGCATGAATTTTTCACAAGCATCTCCCCATGTAGTGATAGAGTTGGGCGACAGAGAGAGCATCCACGTCCTCGCCCGATCCTTAAGTGCGTAGGGGAAGCACTTGAGCTTGAGTTGGTCCTCCGTGAGAGTAAGCAGAGGAATCGTTTGCACTTGGGTGCAGAAATCCCTAATGAATTGCAGGGCATCTTCACCTTGCATCCCGTGGAACACCGGCAGTAAATTCGAGTCATTCGGCTTGAGATTGTAGTTTCTCACAGCAGTGGGGAGCACAATTGCCGACGTGTTGGTATCGCCAATCACCGGCCTGGTGAAGTCTCCCATGTATTCCACGTTTTGGGCCATCTCCTTCTCTTCCTCGTTGAAATTCTGCTTAGGAATGAAATTGGCGGAGCTGGCCTCTTCCTCCTTAGTGTGTTCTGCCGTGGCTGTAGTTTGCTCTGGCTGGTCAGATTCAGAGCTGGCTTCAGAGTGTGCCTCAGAATCAGAGTCAGAGTATAACACGGCTACTCTGGTATGTGTGCGAGTGTTATCTAGCGGGGGAGTAAGTTTTCTTTTCAGACTACGGCGTCCCTGCATACACAACACTTAACACACGGAGTAAACGCACCGGAGGGAGAGAAAGGTAACAAAAACGAGAAAAACAGAAATTTAAATAAAGCAAGTAAAAACGACACAACTAAAACGCCTAAAACTCTCCCCGGCAACGGCGCCAAAATTTGACTCAACCTAAACACCTCTAAGTTGACTCGCAAGAGTACGAGGACATCCTAGCAGTGATAAGCTAACCCAAGTCGATCTCACAAGGAAAGTTTTTAAGGGCTTCTAATTGTATCGTTAGAAAACAGTAAAGAAAGCAATAAAGAGATTGATTATTAAACTAAGACTTAGAATTAAAAACTTAATTAAAAACCGAATTGTAAAATTCAACTAAACGAATTAAACTATTAAACCCTAGGCAAGATTTTAAAGAACCTAAATTAAACCTACTTATGAAATAAAATACTTGTGAATTTAAAGACTTCTAATCTAAGCGTGAAACTAAAGTGCATAATTTAAAATGCATGAATGAAAAGACAACATAAACATAAACGAAAAGCATAAACATGATGAAACAAAGTAAATTGAATTTAAATACGAAAAACCGTAAAAACGTCTTGAATAAGTAATTGTGTCACTCAATCACAATCCAAGCATAAAAACTAAATAAAACTAAATTGAAACCTAACTAGAACAATGAAAACTCGAAACTATGAAAGCACTAAGAAAGCAATTAAATCCTAAGCTTCGGATGCCAACAGCTCTCTAAGATGGCTTCTAAAACTAGGGCAAGAATTAATTATACAATGAAAACTATGGCCCTATTTATAGACTTCAACTCCTTCTGGATCACCATGGAAATTACCATGCAAAGCCGGACTCTAAAAGGAATAGAATCGTAGATGATAAGGTAACTCCAGCTATGACGCGCTCAGCAAGTAATCTCCACTCGGGCGGAAATTGCGGCTCTCGCCAGAGGAATGGCTATCGCCAGAGGAACGGATGACTTCTCTGATCTTGTCAGCGGAATGGGTTCCGCTCTGGTATTGATTCCTCTGACGTATCTCTACCCTCTGGCATATTGACTCCTCTGGCATATTGATTCCTCTGGCGCTTCCTTCGCTCTGGCGGGTGATTTCTCTGGTATGTCCACGCTCGCTTCGATTTCTCTGACATTCCGCGGATTTCTCTGGCTTAGCGAGTTCTCTGACTTAGCAAGTTCTCTGACTTAGCGAGTTCTCTGACTAGCAACTCCTCTGGCGCTTCGATTCCTCTGGCGCTTCCAGCAGCGAAGTGATTTCTCTGGCGAGACTTCGCTGCTCTGATTTTCTCTCCTCTGCTTTGACTTTTGACTTCGCTGCTCTGAGTTGGTCTGCTCTGGCTCTGGGGCATTTCTCTGGCTTCCTATTTCGCTGCTCTGGCATGCGGGGCTTTGCTTCTCTTACATGCCAGAGTATGCACAAAAACACGATTCTTAGCCCAAACTCTCCAAGATTTGCACTATTCATCTTGAAAACCTAAATCTTCTGCAAAGCATAAAATAGACCATAAAACGCACCAATTTCCAGAAGATTTAACTTAAAATAAGCACATGCAAACCCCTAAAATTAGAACAATTAGGCATAAATCAGTCAGGCCGGAGTTCTTTGATGGGTCTTCACTCCTCTCTTTATCGTTAGGGCGTTGCAACATGGGCTATGGTTAGTTCGAAGTTTATTCTTGCGACGTCTCTCTTTCTTTTGCTCTTTTCCTTTTTGGTTGTTCTCTAGACGAACACTCTTTTTTCTTTGCATGGGTTTTTCCCTTTGGGTTTTCCCTGCAAAGGTTTTAATGAGGCTCGACCCTTAGTTAGTTTTTCGTTGTGCTTTCAAGGGTTTTAGGTTTCTTTCCTTTTTTTCTTTAATATACAGCCGCATTTCATCAAAAAATATAATTTCCATTTTCACTTATAAAGTGAAAACGATATTGTTGACGAATAGAGTATTAGAACTAGACTAAAAATCTCCTATAATTATCCTATAATTATAAATATCGAATTGTAGAAATAATTATTCCTTGATAAATATGTGAAGTGTGATGAAGTGGGAGAAATTTCCCGGGAGTTGCCATTTTCCGAGTTTTCTATTTATATTGAGAGTGACGTCTACGGTTTTAATTCACACCAATCGCCAAAATGTTTGACTAACAAAAATAGTACTAATTGATAATGTTAATTTCAATATAAAATGGTTTTAATTCACACCAATCTTAAAATTGCCATTGAAATTAATTTCAAATTGATTTGAAATCAATCTAAAATTGAGAGCTGCCTTTTTAATATAGTATAGATGAGATAATAATAACACTTTACTAGGGAAGCAATTGATCCAAACCCTAGGCGGCCGTGTTCCAGCCGTCGACACCGGCCGACTAGGAATTCTCTGGCCCGGCGACATCATGGTTTACGTCGCTCCTGCTGCTCTCATTCCTAAAATCTCCTCTAATTACGACCGTCACGTTGCTTTAAGGAATTCCAAAGACCTACGTTCGTCCAACCCGCCGGCATTCGATGCGGCTTCTACCGAGAGGTTTACAGGTGACAGAACGACGTCTGCTATCGATCTCTTTCCAGAAATTTGCGCTGTCAATCGTAGGGTTTCGGAGCAGCCGCATTCGGGGGCGGTCGCTGTTAACCCTAACGTGGGAAACTTCTCGTCAACCGCCGGGAATCCCTCCACCACTGATGTTCCCCCTTCTGTTCTCTCGACTGGACTGTTTCCAGTCTCGATTGACATGCTTGGTGTGCCTCCATCCTTTATCGGCGAGGATTTACAGCCGCCGCTCCAACAACTTGAAAACCCTAGTTCGGCTAGGGTTTCTATTTGTGCTTCGACGTCTACAGCCTTGGTCCTCCACGCGACTTCTGATCGAGTTGTTCATAATCTTTCCAACGTGCTCACGGTTCAGCAGTCCCATGGGGATGTGTTTGAGGGCCCCAATTCTTTGCATGATAATTCCTTGGCACGGGTAGAGCCAACGAAGCACCGGACGGATGAGCACCGTCCTCCGCCGTTGTCGGATCAAAATGGGAAAGGAAAGTCCAGCCAATCCTTCGCTAACACTCTGAAGTCGAAGGAGAGCCGGCCGACAGATTTACCTGCGCACGATTTTACTATCCTATCTCCGACCATTGTCAATGACAAGTTGTGTCTTATTCTTTCGGAAGCTTTTCACCAACGGCAGATTTGTTCTTTTAGATCATTCTTCGCAAGGGTGATCGGCCTCGGTTTGCTGCCGATCTTTTTACAGAACTCCAACAGCTTTGGCGACCAGAGCTCTCTTGGCAGATAATTCTTCTTGGGAAAGGGTACTTTACTTTCAAATTCACCTCGGCGGCAGATATGGCGATTGCTTTTGCAAAAACCACGTGGCATCTGCGGCCAGGTACTCTCCATTTGCAAGCGTGGTCCTAACTTCGATCCTTATAAGGCTACGAATTCATTATCCCAGGTATGGATTCGTATTTTTAACCTGCCTCATGAGTATTGGCACCCGGAGGTGCTTTCGGGTATTGCTAGACACGTAGGCTCTCCTTTAATTGTTGATGGATTATCTGTGCATGCTGTTGTTGGTCATTTTGCTAGGGTTTTGGTTGAGATGGGTGTTTCTAAGGTTGTGCCTGATTATATTGACGTGAAATGTGGTGATCGTATTTTTATGATCGAGTTTGGATATGAGGACTTGCCATATTTTTGTCATTCTTGATGTGTTGTTGGCCATGGTACTAACTCTTACAGAAGGGCTAAAGAGGGCAAAGACACTACGGTTCAGACAAATGTTAAGGGCACAGGGGCCGGAGTGGACCTCGGCCAGCAGCAGCGTTCTGATTGGCGCCAGGTGGGACCTAAACCTACTTCTCTTGAGTTTGTTGCTACTGATGAGGGGGGATTCCGATTCCCACGACTCGGGATCCTTCACTCTGGGATGATGAGATGGATTTCCCCTCGAACCATGACGGCCGCCTGTCGGGGGAGGCTGTCTCTTTGCCGGTTCAGACTAAAGTTACGCCTAGGGCTGGCCAGCGGCAAGACATATCTCCTCCGGCTGTCGTTGGAGGCCGAGCTTCAGATGCTTGCGTCTCTCATGCCAATTCTTTTGTTGTACTGGAGTATTTAATCATTCAGGACAGTTAGGGTGGAGATGATATGGAGATAGCGGGTTGTTAGATTGTTCCACCCCAACAACCGACGGATACTGCTACTGTACCTGAGATTGATATTGTCACCCCGACGCACTGTAGCAATCCAGCTCTGGCTTTGATTGTGACACCCGAAAATGCGACGATGGATGATCCCCCCATAACTCGCGGCCGATGGCGACTGAAGGGAGCTGTCAAGAATGGGAAGGTTCCTGATTCCTCTATTAAACATCGACTACGGCGTATAATCAAGAATGGTATGTCTTCGGATTTCCAAAAAGCAACATGCCGTACTGCTGGTGCCGTTTTGCAGGGCGTCGCTCTTGACACTCCGTCGCCGGTGGAGTTCTCGAATAAAATGCAGCATGCTCAGTTTGGCGGAGCGATTCTGCAAAACTTTGTGATTCACTCCTCTTCCGACGCAGCCCGAACTATGTCGGCAGTGGTCCCTACACAAAAGAAAAAATTGGAAGATATGTTGGACCACGAAGATGCTGGGGACGAGGACGCCTTTTTAAATTTTTCGTCTTAGTCTTCGTTTTCTTTGTTTTCGATTACTCGTGGTCCTTTGCGGGTGTTTTTACGCGATTTTTTTGTTTTGCTTTTAGACGGATCCTTTGTGTCCCGGCCCTTTGTTAGCATATGTGCTCTCAAGGGTTTTTAATTTTTTTTTCTCTTTTTTTGTAATAAAATTTTTATTTCAGCGATTGAAATTATAAGCACGTGCTCTTATTTGGATTCATGTTAGGATTTAAGTGCCATCCATTACAATCCAAAATGTTTAATTTCTAGAAAGAGAATATACATTGCATTGGCCAATTTTATATAAAATCGTTGGCGTTTTAATAAATAGTAATAGAAGATGCTAACGTTACTAGTTCAGAAAGTAAAAAGTAAATCTATTTTCTATTATTATTAAGATTCAAATAATGTTGTTGCCTTCTAGAAAAAGAGGTGAAACAAGGTGGATTGGTGGTCTTACAAGACAACAAAATCCTCACCAAACTTTGTAGATTTGTTACTTTGTTAACAACCAACTTTTATCTAATAGTGATGTTTCCTTTGACTTCTTGAACATGTGATTTTTCATTTATTTTGTCCTTTTGGATGCTTGGCTGTGGATTTTTAAGAATGACGGACGCCAAAAATAATATTGGTGAGATTTTAATTTAATTTTTTTATTTTAATTTGGAAATATCGTAGCAATAAAGGTTGGAGTCGTCGCGGGTTTGGACTTTGGATTGGTACGATGTGACATTAAAATAAAATTCAAATTGTGTTAGTATCAAAATCAAACTAATTAAATCGTATTAATACGATTTTTGATGCAATTTGATATGCGGTCTATATATATATATATATAGGAAGATGTTCTAATAAAAACCTCTGTTAAAATGAGAACTAAGAACCTAATCTTGACCTTTTAAATATTAGATCTAATGGTTAGGATTTAGTCAACAAAAGAAACTGTGAATCTATTATATTTTACTGTGCACTTAAAAAATATGCAATTTATCCAATTGAAACCAACAATGCAAAATACTCAAGCAAATCGAAATTGTGCATCTATGCAATTGAAACTGTGCATCTATGCAATCGAAATTGTGCATCTGTAGTTTAATCTCAGCCCTCTATTTTATTTAAATCAATGTCTTTATATTGGTTCCTAGTTTTCATCTTAAGAGGGGTTTTTATATTAACCTTACCCTATATATATATATATATATATATATATATATATATATATATATATTTGCTATTTAATAATAATTCAAATGAAATATCTATAAAACCTTTTAAAAGAGAAAAATATAAAATTATTAAAAATCAAACTAAAAATGTCGAAACATATGAAGAACAACTCTAAAATATAAATTAAATGATTCGATGTGTGTCTTGCACTAAGATGACAACACCATCACACTTATATAAAAGGCGGTATACTTTAGATCATTAGAAGTAAAAATAAACGGCGATTAATAACTAACAAGAATAAACGGATAGCTAGGATGGGTGAGTAGGGCGGAGGAATAAGATTTTAATTCCAAGTTTTGAAATTTAGATCATTAGACGGCTTGTAAAGTAGTTATGAATAATAATAATAATAATAATAATAATAATAATAATAATAATAATAATAATAATAATAATAATAATATAATAATAATAATAATAATAATAATAATAATAATAATAATAATAATAATAATAATAATAATAATATGGTTTGTAAGTTGGTTTGGTTTATATTTTTTATAAACCAAACCTAAGTCGTAAATCATAATATTTTAAAATATAGATTAAATCATATTTTTAAAATCGTAAATCAAATCAAACCACATAAATACGATTAGTCCGATTTGACGGTTTGAACTAAGGGAGGTGTATTCGTTATGGATTTCCACAGATTTTAAAAAGTCCATGGAATTTAAATTCCATGGAATTCACATAGATTCCAGACGACTTTCAAAGAATTCGTGGTTGGATTTCACCCTGATTTTCACTGATTTTCAAAGACTTTACGGGATAATTTTGGAATTGAATTCCATGAAACCAGCGCCCGCGGAGAACCAGCGCCCGCTAGAAGAGACCCAGCACCCGCTGGAAACCCAGCGAGCGCTGAAAACCCAGCATGGAGAATGATTGAAACAAGAAGAGTGAGTGAGATTTTACACAATAATGCTTGATTCAATTTCAAGGCATGAAAGGAACATCTCTGGAAACTCACCAAGTATTCTGCAATCTATACTCTGACAATAAATAATGCACCTATATCTTCGTAGCACTCTGTTTCCACCAACAGATGATTTTGATATTATGTTAATATCAACTTCCAGTGAAAAGAAATAAGGAGGCAGGTTCATAAGCTTATAGTCAAAGATCACATTAAGGAAAATCGAAGACCCTATACAATCAAGAACATGATTATGTTTGTGTTAAATTCGAATTTACTAGTCATAGAAGAGTGCACCTAGTTCCCCCAATCCATGTACATTATTCGTGGAAATTCATGCCGGCAGTCTACCAATTCTCTGACGAACTAGATTGCATTGTGTTAATGAAACAATGCATGATGTATCACAATTCAGATTTCATGCCCGTTTAAGTCAAACTGCTATTGCATGACATTGTCCATAAAAGTCCAACTATGGCAATTCCTGTTACCGAAAGGCCAGATACAATATGCACTCAAGACAATATGCCAGATACAACTATGGCAACCCAGCGGCCGCTGGAACCCAGCGGCCGCGCACACCCAACGCTCGCTGGACACTCTCAACGATTGTTGAGTTCCAGCGCTCGCTGGCTTCTTGGCCGCGGGCGCTGGAACTCAGCGCTCGCTTAAAACTTCATGGATTTCAATTCTCGTGGTTCTTGGCCGGATTTCGTCGTGTGTATTTTTTGGATGAAATCCATGAAAGTCATTCCAGATTTTAAGTCAATGGAATAATGAATACACCTAGATTTGTATGGATTTTAAAAAGTCTTGAACGAATACACCCAGATTTATAAGGACTTTTAAAAGTCTTGAACGAATACACCCAGATTTCTGCAGACTTTTAAAAGTCTTGAACGAATACACCCAGACTTTTAAAATCCATAGAAATCCATCAAATTCCACAACGAATACACCCCCCTAAATTATGAACACTCCTATATAAAAATATAAGGTTTGTTGTCTGATTTGGTTTATATTTTTTAAAAATCAAATCTAAATCGTAAATCATAATTTTAAAAATATAAATCAAATCATATTTTTTAAATCATAAATCAAATCAAACCGCACAAATACGATCTACTCCAATTTAATTTACGATTTAAACTAAATTATGAACACTTCTACATAAAAATATTCTCACGTTTTCTATTGATTCGTTAATTTTATAGAGAAAAAAAATGTCGGTTGGTTCTTGCTAATTGTTATATCGAATGACTTATTTTATCTTTTCTTTTGTAAACTTGCCATGTATTGCAAAATAGGCTTGATCATGATTCATGCCTATTTCCACATGGGGTTTTATATTCGATTGAAGAAATTCAAATTGAATTTTGATTTTCGATTTGGTTCTATTTTTTAAAGAGTATCGAGTTCGATTTTTTCAGGTTAATATGCATGCGTTTAATATGATTGAACTGAATATATTCCTTTAAAAGCAACTTGTACGGATCGGCTAAGAATACTCAAAATCAAATGAATTTCGGTTCAACTAATTTTTTGTGTTTTACTTTATACTATGATTTTGTGACGATTGATCACCGATTCCCGGATAATTTTGACAAAAAACAATTACTTTTATAATTTAAAAATAATTGTGGCTAAATAATTAAATAATTTATTAAAGTTGAGACTATAAAAAAATATAAATCAACTAAAATTGAGATTATAAAAGGAGATATGTTGAAATTTCAGGCTAAAAGATTGCAAGACTAATTAAATGATTGCATCGACTTTTACGGGCTACATACGTTGTACTTGTTTGTTGTCTTTATATGTTGAACACACGATTCACACGAGTGTTAAGATCAATGATACAATATGTTACTCCTTTTATAATCTCAATTTTAGTTGATTTATATTTATGTGTGTAGAAAAGATAGGAACCAAATACTATTTTTAGAAAATGTCATTATAAATGGGACAAACAAAAAAGAAATGAGAAGTATTAGAGCATTGGCAACGCAGCTCCTCGAGCATTACTCGAGGAAGGCAATTTCTTCGAGTATGGCGTTGCAATGGCTATTTCCTCGAGCATTACTCGAGTGCTCGGGTAGCACTCTAGTCCTCAAATAAAAAAAAATTATTTTAATTTCCAATTGCTGTTTTTTTTTTGTTTTTTTTTTATTTTTTTTATTTTATTAAAGTTTTATGTAATATTTAGGATTTTATAATTAATGCAATTTAAATTTAAAATAAATTGTGTTATTTAAATTTGAGCAATTAAATTTAAATGAAAAACATAAAATCAAAACTAATGTTATCAAGTAGGCTATCAAGGAACCCCAATGCAGCACTACCTACTCAATAACACAACCACTATCAAGTAGGCTATCAAGGAACCCCATTGCGGATGCTCTTACGAAACTTACGATCCTTTATAAATTAAAAACCCCGAAATATTATACTGATTTGAGAGATTTTGTATACCATCTACAGAGGTGATATACGTAATACAAATCATAAATATAATTATTATTAACTTTATATAATTTTAATACAATATTATATCAAATAATATATTATATTTTACATATATTTTAATGTACTATTCTTTAAAACATGATAGATAGTAAAAGACAACTCAGTCAAATATATCACAACTTACCACATACCACGTACTAAACAAATATATATATATATATATATATATATATATATATATATATAGAAGATGTTGGAATACAAGTTTGCGGGCGTTACAATGAAACAGAAAGCAGGAGATGAGATTACAAAGTAAAAACTGTATTGAAATTACAATATAACGAAACCAGGAAAAACAGGCGAGTCGAGGAGGGTCCTCTGTCCGCAAGACGAGATACGCCCCGGTAGTGCTCTCGGTTTGGTGTGTCGTCCCCAAAGATAAAACGGCTTCGTCTCGTAGGTAGCAGCACCGCAGACCAACGAGCTCCGGCGAACTGGAATGAGGCGAGAACAGAACTTTAACGATGATGCAGAATGCAACAGAGTTTCAGTATTTGGTTTGCTTGATGATGTGTGTTCATGATGCATGGAGGCTATCCTATTTATAGGCACATACCACATCAATGGGGGAGCCTGCAGGTTTAATTCCATTGATGGAATTCAAAAGGTGTCGGAGGTTACAGCAGTAACAGACGTAACAGCAGGGCTGTTTGAATCTGCCATGACTCCTCCGACAGCAGCAGTTACGTGGGAAGGACAATATATAAAAAAGAATCAACACATAAAACTATAATAACTACCGTCCATTTAGTAAAAGATCAATGATACAATATGTTATACCATGAGAGAGAGAGAGAGGAGTTCAGGTTTGTCCATTGCATGAATATTATGTTCTCCAAATTTCAAATCAAGAAAAACTAGCAAAAGCCATTTGGTTTCTTGTTATTGGGTAATGTTTACCGGCCCCCAACAAATATTTTTTGTAATAAAAAAAAAGAGAAAAATATTGCAAGCAAAGAGATCTTGTACACATTCCTGAATCACTGTTCCAGTTCATTTGGGAGTACTATGTTGTCTATAAATATATTTTTTGTCTAAATTTAATATTTTTATTTTAATAGTAAAGTTTTTGTAAGTTCTATATTTATCATTCTTAATGATTTGCTTTGGAAGATAATCTATAATCCATATATACATAGAGTTGCAATGCGAATAACTATTTTTCGTGAAAAATGAGAATAACGAATAAGCTGTTTGTAATGCACATATAATCGTATTCAGTTAAATTTTTGCCTCCTCCTCAAAAATTCGAGTAAACTGAATTTTTTCGCTTCTACTGACAAACATGGTTTTCGTACCTCAATTCCACATGTTTTGTTGTCATTTCCCTTCATGTTTTGCTTGTGAATGCTTGTTTGTGCCCGAATATTTAGTTTTATAAAGATTTGATATCTTGGTGTAGTTTTGGAGCAATTTCAGGAAACCTCAATGATTAATTGGAGGATTTTGAAGATATGAGATTGAAGTACGTCTCGAGAGGAATCCGTGAGCGCAAACGGCGACCAAATCCGAGTCCGGACGAGGGAGAACGGAGCAAAACGAGCGGACTGCGCAATACGCCCAGTACCCCGCGGTCACCACCCGCGGCCGCGGGGTGGGACCGCGGGTCAGCTGCCCCCGACTCCAGGAGACACCCGCGGTCACCACCCGCGGCCGCGGGGCGGGACCGCGGGTCCCCTGACTCTCCCCCACGTTTGAAGGCCGCGGACGCGGGCCGTAACCGCGGGAAAAGAGCGGAGCATCCCCAGGTGGGCCCCAGTCGCGTTTTTCAGCCCTTAACCCCCATTTTTCCCCTTTTCCTCACATTATTCATCATCCCCAACATTCAACACACCCATTTTTCCATCTTCCCCAATTCCTCCACACCAAACTCTAGCCTCCATTACCACATCTTTTTACCAAAATTGAATGCATTGAAGAGGAGAGAAGATTGGAGAAAGCTCATTAATAGGATTTGTCACTTCTTACTCTCTCTTTCATTTATGTATTTCTTTGATTTAGGTTTGTTGTTTGTGAACATGTTTGGATAAAATCCCCCATTGGTTTGGGGATTAGGCTAGTTGATTATGTGATGGATTGATTATTATGCTTAATATATGTCTTGATTATTTCCTTGTTATTATCTTTTCAAGCCCTAGCTTTAATTCTTGTATGGATTGTTGGTCACTTTCTATGCATTTCTAATTTGTGATTTGAATTGGGAGAGGATAATCATAATAGATTAGGAGCTTGAAACATATTGACTCAATAAACCGGGAGGTTGAGAGTTGGGTGAGAGTTTACCGATCCTTTGTGCTTTTGGGAGTTATAGGTTAGAAGTTGACCGGGGACGGCAACTATGACCCGTAATCTACCGTTTTAGTCGTCCGGGAGGGGGCTAGAACTAGTGGGGAGATCACTCTAGATAAATAGGAATATCAAGACTAATATTGAGCTAATTTGAAGTCCATTGCTAATCCATCGATGCCTAATCCCTAAACCACCTTCATCACTTAATTAATCCACTTTGTTTGATTGTTCTTATTTTGTCTTTGAATTTGTTAGTTAATCAAACCACTCACCTCCTTGTTTAGTCTAAATAGCTCTAGCATAATGAATTAGGATAATCACTAGATTGAACTACTAATCCTTGTGGGATACGACCTTGCTTCCATATATTACAACTACCCGTATACTTGCGGCGTGGTGAAAATATTAGCGAAAGATTTAAATGTTTTCACGTTCTAAAACGATTATATTGAAATAATTTTTTTTATATAAATTACATAAGTAAATAAAAAAAATTAATGACCACATGACGATGGACTCAAGCCCAGGACCTCAGACCAACACACCTCACAAAATGAAAATCTTTTATTTCATTTATGTGCACTTGAACCGAATATGTTAATTTTTTAAGTTTATCCAAAATCAATAGTTGTTTTTAGAAGGGTTAATAGCCGGAAAATACACTAACTATTTTCAAATTTGCATATTGCACATGACCTTCAAAAATAGCAACAGAATACATCACCTTTTAATTTAGTTGCAATTTGCACATACGTTGACCATCCCTTAAATTCTAGATGACGTGTCTCCCGGAATTTGCAGACGTGGACGCACCAGCGATCAAGTAAAACGACGTCGTTTTTGTCAAGCTTTTTTAAATAAAAAAAACATGAAATCTGCAAACGACGTCGTTGACCTCTCTCTCTCTCTCTCTCTGGCCCATCCCTCTCCCCCTGACTCCTCTTTCTCTTTCTCGACCAGACTCGCCGAAGGCTCCCGCTGCGCCCCCTCTCTCCTCTGCTTCGGCGAGCAGCCAGCCGGCCTCACCTCCCCCGACTTCCCTCTCTCTCGTCTCTCACACACAGACCAAACACACACACTGACACCTGAGAACTCACACACACAACGCACCACCTCAGGCCACTGCCTCCCTCTGAAATCCGGCGACGACACAACCACCGGCCATGTCTTCGCCCCTAGATCCCCAATCCAGACGCCACCCCTTCGATTCCGGCGATCGCGATCTGTGGCTTCACGCCGCCACTATCGTGCCCTAGCTCCTACCTCCCTCTTCCCTTTGCCATCGGCCATGTCTCCGCCCCTAGATCCCCAATCCAGACGCTATCACCGGAAGAAAGGAGAAGGCGCAGCGTCGATATCCAGATCTGAGACGGAGGCGGTGGCCTGAGGTGGTTAGTTCCCTTTTTCCCCAAAACTCTAGATCCGATCCCCAAATCTGGTGGAGGGCGGCAGATCGTGGGGGAAGAGAAAGTCGCGGTGACGTGGCATCAGAGCGGGGCTGCTTCGGTGGCCTCGGATGCTCGGTGGTCGGGAGAGGAAGTCGCAGCGACGGGGCTGCTTCGGGCAGGAGATTGAAGAAGAAGACATTTTTCTTTATTTTTTTATTTTTTTATTTTTTCTCCCTATCAAAACGACGTCGTTTTGAACGCGTGGCTTGCCACTGTGTAAAAAATTCCACGCGTAATGCCATGTAGTTTAAAATAATGTCCACGTCATCGCCGGTCAAACATGAGAGTGGTCGGAACTTTCGCCGGGTGCAAATTGCAACTAAATCAAAAGGTCATGTATTATGGAGCTATTTTTAAAGGTCATGTGCAATATGCAAATCTGAAAATAGTTGGTGTATTTTCCGGCTATTAACCCTTTTTAGAACTTGTCGGTTTATCATTCGATTGAGCGGAAATGACATGGCCTATTTACTTTCTAAAAATTATATTGCTATTATTATTATTATTATTATTATTATTATTATTATTATTATTATTATTATTATTATTATTATTATTATTAACTCTTGTTTTTTGCAATTAATTAATTATCCGAACATTCACAAAACATAAAACACCATAGAAAAAAAAGTGCCCCTTGTTTTGTTTTTCATTGTTGGGCAAGACTGTCCGGCCGAACCGGCCGCCAACAAAAACTACTTCTACCTAATAATTTTGTGTGTATTACTTTAATAATTATTACTATAGTCTACTTTTAAACAATAAAATTAAAAATTTTGCATCATTAGTAAGGATCCACAATTGATTAATCTGTTCATTAATAATTTACTCGAATCAAACTGAAAATATTGTTAATATGTTAGTCATAATTATCCATCGATCGGTTAGCAACCATTTGGCATCGTTCGCTATAGCTCATATATTCAAACATCACTTCACATATATATCTTTGGCATCGTTCGCTATAGCTCATATATTCAAACATCACTTCACATATATATATATAGGTTCAAGTAAAAATCATTAAATAAAAAAATATATATAATTATTTTCAGTCATTCGAGTATTAAGATTTTCGTTGGATGCATCATCTTGATAGATGAATGTAATACTTGGGTTCAAATCCTAAAAAAATTGATTTTTTTTTCCGAGTATAGTAAATTTAGCAGCAGATGTATTAATTTTTACAGTTGATACAGTAATTCTAATGGATCTCACATTTTTATGAAATCGTAGTTTTCGATAGAACCACACACAGACATACACACACACTATATATATATATATATATATATATATATATATATATATATATGAATGAGATCATGTAGTACATAAACCTTAGTATATGTAATATCAAATCAGGACCACACATTTATTAATGTGTAAACACATAATAGCGTTATACGTGATAGAGGCCTTCTAAGACAAAAAACACTCGAAGGCATAATATTGCCTCTTAAAAATGTCGGATAGTTTAAGATTTTCCGCATTTTAAAAGTTTTTAACGCGCTTTTATTTTTTAACTCATGTTTAATATGCATAATGTTGAACATAAAAATGCATGATGTTACATTTATGCATAGATAATTTTTATTCGATTATTCCAATTCATTGTTCATCTTCTCTCTTAGTCTATTATCCTAATTCATCTATTGTGGGTGTTGTTGTTATTGAGTCTGAGTGCAGATGATATAAGGCGGTGATGGTGGCAGCGTGGTGTTATTAATGTTGATCAAAGCGAGGATTTTCTTTAGTATATATCACATACTTATGCAATTTTAAGCCGTACAATCATAAACTCTAGATCTAAATTTATTATTTCTTGGCACCGTTCTTTCTCTTTTTTTATAATAAATCAGCATTGCACAACTAAGTCAATCGTTGTCACGAGCTGTTTGGTGACAAGGAGCAGGTGATGACAGCCCTAGATTTATCTGTCCTTCTAAATCAACGTTGTTCTTTCTCTTTCTCTATCACAAATCGATGCCGCACAACTAAGTTAATCGTTGGCGCGAGTAGTTGGCGGATAATAGAGACGAGGAGCAAGTGCAACCTAATTTGCACAAAAATCAAAATATATCTTACGTAAAGTTATTTGAACATAATATGCATATAATCAAATATAAATATAAATATATTTATATATATATATATAATTAGACGTAAATATGCATAAGTCTGTAATCAATGTGAATTTAATTATACATCTATGCATTTTTTACTTGAAGAAATGTAAAGAATCTCAAATTATCATATTTTTAAGGAACAATAATACTCTCTTCGTCCCACGAAGCATGACTCACTTTCCTTTTTTGTTTGTCTCACGAAGCTTGACCTGTTTCTAAAAATGACAAAAAATTTACCTTTTATTCACATTTTCACTTTTTCACCTACCACACTTAACACATAAAATACCAATTTCTTAATTTTCGTGCCAAAGAGAAATGAGTCATGCTTCATGGGACGGAGGGAGTATCTATTGGAAGGCTTTTGTCACAGTGTCTTTATACGCCTGTTAAATACTCCCTCCGTCCCGCTAAAAGCGGCCACGTTTGTTTCGGCACAGAGATTAAGAAGGGGATTGTTATGTTTTAATTGAGTGTGACCCACCAAAATTAGTGAGTAATTTTAGAAAGTGGGCTACAATTGTTGACCAAATTAGTGAGTAATTTTGGTATTTTTAGAAAGTGGCCTACAATTGTTGATCAAATTAGTGAGTAATTGTTGACTTAATTAAAATAAATTTTTGCCATTTTTAGAAAGTAGTCACTTCTAATGGGACACTCAAAAAAGAAATGTGACCACTTTTAACGGGACGGAGGAGTAACAAATTTATTACCGAAACTCAGCTCTCTCTACATATAAAAGAATGAAGTGAATTTGATTGGAGTCGAGCAATCCAAAATAAATCTTCTCACCTTATAAACTATCTTTAAAGTCGCTTCGAATGATTAGTATGGTCAAATATTTTTTATTGTTAAACTAATATATGCCTAAATGGAATCTCTACTCTTACTTAATAGACCAAATTGTACAGTTAATTGCATAGCACTGCACTGCAGGGGACACGTGAGTGGGGGCCACGTGCAAGTTTGCTTTGGTCTAAAAGTCAGCACATCGTGTAAGACCAAAACACCGTGTTTGACTCTCTTTATATTTCACATTTTTCTTTTTTTGATAAACATATTTCTCATTATTAATTGTGGAAAAAAATTTGCTCATCATCTAGGGCCCTAGGCGTATAGCATGGGGTGAATTTCATTCAACTATTAAACCCTAAAATACACTATTTTGTGTGCGTAAGTTCGTGATGTAATAGTGAAATTAATATCCTACTTTAAATATTTAAGATTCGAATTTATTATAATTTCTAAAAAATTATATTTTTTCAACTTAAGAAAAGACTATCTTATATTTATATTAAAAATATATATAGTATTACCCAAATTAAACGAAAAGAAATCAAAGTTAATACTGTAAACAAGTCAAGTTATTTGAGTTTTGATATGAAAAAATTACTCGTGTTTATTTAACGAGGTTCATTAGCAAATGCATAAAATTAGAGCTTTACAATTACCCGTGATCAAATTTATTTATTTGCGAACTTTATAATAATATACTTGTGAAGTAGGCTGAGACAAAACTATAAATTTAATTGAGATTATCGCAAAAAAAAAAAAAAACACGAACTTTGAAAAACATTACTATAATTTTCACCTGAATATTCAATGAAGCCAAAAAATACATAAATTTATATTTTTGTTACAATTTTCACCTAAGTTTGACTTACGCTGAAATTAGAGCTTAGTTGCTAGTCGGAAGTTCATCTGATGTTGGTCTAACTTATTATAGTGAGGAGTATTTAGAAGTTCGAAGGTCTAAGAAGGCAAAAATTAATATACTTTACTTAACTAGTATGTCCATTCGTGCGATGCACGACGAACATAAAAATAAGTTACATGTTTAAATAAATAAGTATAAATATTAAATAGAATTAAAAATATAAATAAATGCAAAATATATTTTTAAAATAAATAAAATAATTCATATCAATTACTCAATAAAATCTCGAATTTAAAAACATAAATTTTCAACTTTGTATAAAGTGTAGTGATAATTATACTTATTAATTTGATAATGAAAATTAACATTACACATTATTATTATTATAGAGTATTACACATCATAATGAATAAATAGATATTTTCATACACAAAAATAAATAAAAAGTTGTAAGATTCTAACGAAGAGAGAAAATAAAATATTTTAAAGTTTTCGTAATTTATTCGTTTTAAATTCATTTTTGATGATTTTTATATCTTATTAAATAATTTGTCACAAAATTAAATTTAAGATACATTTTTTTCATTGATCAAATTTGATGATCTTTAGAAACGAATTAAATTATATAAAAAACTAGAGATAAAAGTAGTGAAAAAAAAATGGGAGAAGAGAGAGAGAGGGAAAGATTGAAGGGAAAAAACTCATCTTTTATGGAGTACTGTATTATATAGATTTCGATTGTCAATTAAGCTCTAATTTCGTTGAAAGAGAAACTCATGTGAAAATTGCAACAAAAATATAAATTCATGTATTTCGTGGCTCAATTGAAAGTTCAGGTGAAAATTGTAAACTTTTTTCAGAGTTCCTGTATTTTTTGGCCATAACCCCAATTTAATTTAAGTATTTCATACTTCTATTAGCGATAATTACATAATTTTTTTTGTCAAATGTAAGTTTCTAAGCTAAAATTAGTTATTTTTAAAAATATTTATTCAATATATCATTACAAGATTTATTTAGACTCTAATAAAAACCTGAATTCCAAAGACTTTGGTTAGTTAATTCAGATTAAAAAATTAAAAAAATTAAAACTCCAACTGTACAGTAATTAATCAATTATTACATCCCCCAACTAATATAGTTACGAGACTTCTATCACTTGAAATAAATATTGTAGTTTGAAATAAATATAATCTTTGGATTTATATCCACATCACTCACAAACAGCACACTAGCCATTCCCCCACACACTTCCAAATTTAAATAAGTAGTAAGTTAAATTCCTCCATATCCCAATATTATCCCATACATCATCGCAACCAATGCCAATTTATTTAATAATTATTTTTTTAACAGAAAACCAAGTTTCATTTATATATCCCATTTGTCCAAAGTTGACCGATCTCACAAACACACCACACTAAAAAACTCAAAAAACTTCTCAGCTCCCTCCAATTCCCACCGCCGCCGCCGTCAAATGACCAAAATACCCTTCCTCCACCTCCTCCTCCTCCTCTCTTCCCTGCCCATTCTCGTCATTTCACAGCAATTCTCCACCGCCGATAGAGCCATCCTTCTCAACATCAAACAGCAATGGGGGGACCCACCAATCCTCCACCACTGGAACTCCAGCTCGTCTCCCTGCGACTGGCCGGAAATCCAATGCTCCGGCGGCTCCGTCACCGGAGTCATCCTCAGCGGCTACAACCTCAACGGCACCGTTCCGGAATCCATCTCCTCCCTCCGGAATCTAACCGTTCTCTATCTTTCCTTCAATAATTTTTTCGAAGATTTTCCGAAAACAATTTTGAATTGCTCAAATCTTCAGTATCTAGACCTGTCGCAGAATCTGTTCGAAGGGAAAATTCCGGTGGAAATCGGCCGGCTGAAACAGCTGCGACTCCTCGACCTCAGCGGCAACAACTTCGCCGGGGATATCCCTCCCGCCATCGGCGAATTGGACGAGCTTATCACTCTGAATCTTTACATGAATTTATTCAACGGTAGTTACCCTAAGGAGATTTCCAAATTATCGAATCTCGTGAGTCTACGGCTGGCTTACAATGACCTCGCGCCGGCGGAAATACCGCCGGAATTCGGGAATCTGACAAAGCTGGAATATCTCTGGATGACGGAGGCGAATGTGATCGGCGTGCTGCCGCAGAGCTTCGCGAATTTGTCGAGCCTCCAGCATTTGGATTTGTCTGTGAATGAATTGAGTGGAGAAATCCCGCACGGATTGTTCTTGCTCAAGAATTTGAGTGTGGTTTATTTGTACCACAACAAATTTTCCGGCGTGATTCCTCAGACGATCGAGTCGTTGAATTTGGTGGAGCTTGATATCTCTATGAACAATCTGGCCGGAGAAATTCCGGAAGATATCGGAAAATTGAATAAATTGGAAGTTCTGACTCTGCATTCAAACAACCTGTTCGGCGAAATGCCGCAGAGTATTGCGATGATTCCGAGCTTGAAGAGTTTTAGGGTTTTCAGTAACAATTTGAGTGGAACTCTGCCGCCGGCGATGGGGAACTACTCAAAGCTCGAAGACTTCGAAGTTTCCGAAAATCATTTCACCGGAAACTTGCCGGAAAACTTGTGCGCCGGGCAAACTCTATTCGGCTTGGTGGCGTTCAACAACAATTTGACCGGAGAGATTCCGAAATCGCTCGGAAACTGTCCGCATCTCCGCACGCTGCAGCTCTACGGCAACCAATTCTCCGGCGAGATTCCGCCGGGGATCTGGACCGGGCTCAACATGACCAGCATGATGCTGAGCGGCAACAGATTCTCCGGCGAGCTCCCCCGCCGGATCGCGTGGAACATGACGCGCTTGGAGCTCAGCAACAACCGGTTCTCCGGCGGGATTCCGGCGGAGGCGTCGTCGTGGGCGAAGCTCGTCGTGTTCAAAGCCAGCAACAACTCGATCACCGGGCCGATTCCGAAGGGCCTCACCGCCCTCAATCAGCTGATCACTCTCTCTCTAGACGGAAATTCTCTCTCCGGCGAGCTCCCACCGGAGATCGTCTCGTGGTCGTCGCTCAACGGGTTGAATTTAGCCCGAAACCAACTCTCCGGCCAGATACCAGCCGCGTTCGGCTCCCTGCCCGATCTCCTAGACCTCGACTTATCGGAGAATCAACTCTCCGGCGATATCCCGCCGGAGCTGGGGCGGCTGAAGCTCACTTCCCTCAACCTCTCATCAAACCGATTAGCCGGAAAAATCCCCGACGAATTCGACAACATGGCCTACGCAAGCAGCTTCCTCAACAATCCGAAGCTCTGCGCAAGAAATCCAATCTCCAATCTCCCCAGCTGCTACGCACGTCTCCAACAATCTAAGAAATTATCACACAAAATCCTCGCGGTGATTCTGGTCTTAGCGATCGTGCTTCTCCTGGTCACCCTCGCGACGGCGCGTTTCCTAGTGAGAGAATACCGGAGGAAGAAGCTGAGCCGCGATCTCACCACGTGGAAGCTCACCTCGTTCCAACGGCTAGATTTCACCGAGGCCAGCATCCTCTCCCGGCTGCAGGAGAGCCAGATGATCGGCTCCGGAGGCTCCGGGAAGGTGTACAAGATCCCGGTCGACCGCGGGGCCCAATGCGTCGCGGTGAAGAAGATCGGGAGTGTCGCCAAGGCCGACCGCCAGCTCGAGAAGGAGTTCCTCTCGGAGGTTCAAATTCTAGGTAAACTTTGCATCTCATTTTTGGGGGAGCTCAAGCACCCCCAAACGAATTTTTTTACCTTGATACTTATTTCATATTTTAAAAAAAATTATCATTTTCAAACAAAGCCCCTCAAGTTATTTTTCAGCATATTTTACATTTTTGGTGAATGAATTTCCTTCGCATTTAAAATAAATTATGAGTTCCTGTCTGAGGTTCAGATACTAGGTTGGTGTTTATCTTGGAGTATCTTTATATATAGGGGCCGATGTAAAAAAAAAAAATTGGGAGCTAAAATCAAATTTTTAGTGTGGCAAGAGGTTACAAATTTTTACGCACACGCCTTTTTGAACTGATGAGTCGCCCTCGAGTCACCTGCAGCCTACATCGGCCGATTCATCGAGAAATCGTCTCGAGTCACCCTGAATGAGTTGACCGATGTGAATGCTCAAACACCTTCGGTCTTCTTGTGTGTCCGCTCCTATTTATAAAGTGAGGCAATGCCTTAAAGTAATTATAGCTATATAGATAAAACGGAAATGACAAATGAACACCGAGTGTCCAGGACACTCGGTTAAAAAACCGGTTTTTTTACATTTTTTAAAGTGGGCCGGTTTTAGTTAATTAGTGTTTTTACTTTTGTATCCTTAGATTTTTTATAGTTAATATAAATCCAAAATTAGTTTGTTTTCGTTTAGTTTGATTTCTTTTTTTTCGTTTAGTTTGTTTCCTTTTTTTTCTTTCATTTTGTTTCCTTTTTTCCGTTTATTTTGTTTTCTTATTTTTATGTTTTTATTTCAGAAGCTTTTCTTAATTATATAAATCAAATTTGAATTTTATTTTTGGAATTTTTTTGATTATTTGTTTCTTGTTAAAATAATCTTATATTTGTTTCCAGTTTTTTTTTTCAAAATTAATATTATTTATTTTTATTCGAAAATTATTTTTTATTTATTTGTTTACTCTAATTTTATGAAGATCCTAAAAATAATCCTATTTTTGTTCCGAAATTTTTTTTTTCTGTAATTTTGATATTCTAAAATTTTGGTTTTTTCTTTTCCGAAGATTTATTATTTTGGTTTATCGGAAATTATGTTATTTTATTTCTTTCCACTAATTTGGATATTCTTCTAAAAATAATTCTAGATTTGTTTCCATTAATTTAGATATTCTCAATAATATGTGATTAATACTTTGCCACCTTGTCCGGTAGTGGCAACCGCATTAGTGAAGGATTAGAAATAAAAATAAAATGAATCATATGACGGGACATCGATCGAAAAACGCGATATAATATAATATAGTATTAAAGTCGAAATAATAAAACTCAATGTTCATAAAGTTTAATTACATAATTGAATTAAATTAGTGAATGTGAAAACAAAAATAAAGCATACTCAGTCCTACATATATAGAGATTTCGGTCGTTATCTATATAACATATATTTGAAAACAATAAATTGTAATATAGTATTAAATGCAATATAATAATAAGAAATGATTAAACTCGATGAAATAAAGTTAAATTAATGAATTGAAATAAATTAGTGAAGTTGGAAAAATAATATTAAAAAATGAATCATACGATGATATTTTGCTCAGAGAACCATATAGCATGTACTTGAAGATAATGTATTACTATAACATAGAATAAACGTGATATAATAATAGAAAATTAAAATGAACTACTATAGCGTTAATAATGAAGTCGAATAACTATACTCAATGAACTAAGGTTGAATTAATTAATTGAATTAAAATAGTGAATTTGTTAAAATATATGAATTATGATGGGATATCGATCGAAAAACTAAAATAACATATACTTTACATAATGTGATATAATAATAAGAAAATGAAGTACTATAGTGTCAATAATGAGAAAAAATAAAATAAAATGAATCATACGCATGGATTTTGCTCGTAAAACTATATTACATATACTTTATTAAAAACGATATAACAATAAGAGAATGAATGAAATAATATAGTGTGAGTAATGAGAAAAAATAAAATAAAATGAATCGTACGCATGTGCATTGCTTGTAAAGCTATATAACATATACTTTATTTGAATATATTATAATCTTGTATTGTAATCGATATGATAATAACAAAATGAACCACAATTGTGTGAGTAACAAAGTCGAATTAATTATACTCAATGAAATAAAGTTTAATTGATTAGTTGAAATTTAATTAGTGAATTTAAAAAAAAAGATTAATCATATGATGCGATTTTGCTCGGAAAAGTATATAACAGAGTACTTTATTAAAAACGATGTAAAAATAAGAGAATGAAATAATATAGTGCGAGTAATGAGAAAAAATAAAATAAAATGAATCGTAAGCATGAGATTTTGATTGTAAACTCAATAAGAAAATGAACTAATATAGTTTGAAGTTGAATTAATGAATTGAAATAAACTCAATAATAATAATAAGAAATGATTAAACTCAATGAAATAAAATTGAATTAATGAATTGAAATAAATTAGTGAAGTTGAAAAATAAGTATTAAAAAATGAATCATACGATGGTATTTTGTTCAGAGAATCATATATATTATAAATATATTATAAATGAAGGAATATATATGTGGGCAATATAAATGTTTAAAAATTGAAAATAACATTTTCGTACGATTGGAAATCGCTCGCGAAACTATTTAACATATATTTGGATGAGAAACAATGTATTATACGATGACATTTTGCAATGTATTGAAAATAATTTGTGAATTTGAAAAAAAAATTAGCAAAAAAATATGAATCATATGATTGGATTCGATCGCAAAACTATTTAATGAATACATTGTTTGAATGTATTATAATAAATTATTAAATGTAATATAATTATAACAAAATGAATATAGTATTGTGTGAGTAACGAAGTCGAAAATAATTATAGTCAATGAAATAAAGTAGAATTAATTATTTGAAATTAATTACTGAATTTGTAAAAGGGTTAAGTAGCAAATACCCCCCTATCGATGGCGTCCCTATCGCGCTCAGGACCCCATAGTCAGGACGAGCGTTGTTTGCCATCTCAATGTGGCAAAATCGAAGCAATTTCCCCCTTGCGTTTTAACACCGTTAAGTCACCGTTCAATTTTTTTTTTTAATTTTTAATTAAGATGGGCTCTCTCTCTTCTCTCTCTCTCTCTCTCTCCATCGAACATCATTTTCCGGCGAGATAACACTGCCTCCGTCGTCGTCAGCACCTCCCCTCCCCATCGCAAACTCGGCAAATCTCTCTGACCTGAGCTCCGCCACCACGCCAAGAAGAAAGAAGCGGCGCCAGAGGCACCGTCGATTTGTGAGCAGGCCCCAAAGCTCGACGGCGGTGGGTGTGCCGTCGTTCTAGTATTTTAGTTTCTTTTTTCCAAATCATCTTCGATTTTTTTTTTAATATTGGAAAAAGTATATAAAAATGAAAACAAATCTAGGATTATTTCCTCCAATAATCTTTTTCTTGTATTTCGGTTTTTTAATAAAAAAATGATCTTCGAAATGTTTTTTTTTAAATATTGGAAAAAATATATATAAATGAAAACAAATCTAAGATTATTTTGAAGGGAATCTCTAAATTAGTAGAAACAAATAAAATTAACATAAAATTCGCAAAATAAAAAATAATAATAAAAAAATAAAATAAAATGTGGAAATAAATCTAGGATTATTTTAGGAGAATCTCTAAATTAGTGGAATCAAATCTAGGATTATTTGTTGGAGAATGAAAATCTATAAATTAGTGGAAACAAATCTAGGATTATTTTACGAGAATCTCTAACTTAGTGAAACAAATTTAGGATTATTTTTAAAAGAATATCCAAATTAGTGGAAACAAATAAAAATAACATAATTTTTGAAAAAAATAAAAAATAAATAAATCTTTGGACAAAACTAACATAATTTTCGAATATAAAAGTACAAAATTTCTGAAAAAAATATATTTTCGAAACAATAAAAAAATAATATGTGGAAACAAAATTAGGATTATTTTTAGGAGAATCATAAAATTAGTGGAAAAAAATAAATAAAACATAATTTACAAAAAAAAATTAATCATCAATAAAAATAAATAATATTAATTTTGAAAAAAAAAATAGCTGGAAACAAATATAGGATTATTTTAACAAGAAACCCCAAATTATCGGTAACAAATCAATAATAATATTTTGAAACAAATAATCAAAAGAATACCAAATAAAAAAAACATATAAACTTTGAATTATAAGATTTATATCATTTTCGAAAATAAAAAACCAAAAAATAAGGAAACCAAAAAACTATATAAATAAAGAAACCGAACAACAAAAATTCCGGAAATGATAAAACATGAAAGACAAAACAATAAAATAGTGGAGGAGGTGGGATAAATTAGTAAACATAAAAGACAAAAATTCCGGAAATGATAAGATATAAGGGATAAATTAGTAACTAACCAATTCACTCAAAAACCGACCCACTTTGGCTAAATACAAAAACTCCGGTTTTAAGTGAGTGTCCAGGACACTAGGTGTCCATTTATCATTGCCCTAGATAAAAATATAGGAATAATAGTAATTTTAGATATATTTTTACACAATTACACGATTTACCGTAATCATAATTCATATAATCAGTGTAAATAATAATGTTACACAAATTTTAATTATATATAAAATTCGTGTAAATGGTGCAAGTGTGTAGGGCGTAATATTTTTATCTTTTGTTTTGAATTAGTTTTCATATTTTTATCTACTTACCTATAATTTCCTTAAATGAGTAAGGCTAGAGTGGATATTATCTCTTATAAAGTTTGTATCTTGTTTTTGAATTGCACATTTTCGTGCGTTTTTTTTTGATGAATTATACTTAATAGGTTCGGTTCGGCACTCCAACATCGTGAAGCTCTTGTGTTGCATCTCTAGCGAGGATTCGAAGCTCTTGGTGTATGAGTATATGGAGAATCATAGCTTGGATAGGTGGCTGCACGGGAGCAAGAGGAAGGCTCTGCCGCCCAACTCCGCCGTGCTGGACTGGCCGGCGCGGCTCAGGATCGCGCTGGGTGCCGCGCACGGGCTGTGCTACATGCACCACGACTGCAGCCCTCCGATCATACACCGCGACGTGAAGTCGAGCAACATCCTGTTGGATTCCGACTTCAACGCGAAGGTCGCGGATTTCGGATTGGCGAAGAATCTGGCGAAGAGGGGCGAGGCCGACACGATGTCGGCCATCGCCGGCTCCTTTGGCTACATTGCCCCAGGTAATTGGCGAACATAAGAATTTTCTATTATTATTACTCACTGCGTCCCAATTAATTTGATCACTTTCTTTTCGACATTAATTTTAAAGAGTTAGTGTGTAATGTGTTAAATATGAATAAAGGGAAAAACTTTTGCCATATAAAGAAAGTGATCAAATTAGTTGAGATAGGGGAAGTGTTATGTTATACTCCTTCCTTTCCACTTAGAATGACATAATAAAAATGAGTAAGGAGATTAAGAATAAGATGTTAAGAATTTAAAAGTATAAAGTGGGTAGAGACCATATACTATTTTTAAAAAGCGTTATTATAATTTATAAATGAGATAAACTAAAAAAAAAGTGTGACATTATAAGTGGGATGGAAGGATTAATAGTTATATTATTACTCCCTTCGTCCCGCGAAACATGAGTCGTTTCTTTTGGACACGGAATTTATAAAAGTACGTATTTTGTGTGATAAGTGCGTTAAGTGAAAAAGTGGAAAAGAGAATAAAGGGGGAAAAAATTGCGATATAAGGAAACGTAACAAGTTTTGTGGACGGCCTAAAAATGAATACGTCTCGTGTTTTTGGGACAGAAGGAGTAGTATTTTGTTTTTGCTTGGTGCTAATTGTAAATTACTGTTGTTGCAGAGTATGCTTACACGAGGAAAGTGAACGAGAAGATCGATGTGTACAGCTTCGGGGTGGTGCTGCTGGAGCTGGCGACGGGGCGGGAGCCCAACTGCGGGGACGAGCACACGAGCCTGGCGGAGTGGGCGTGGAGGAGCTACGGGGAGGGGAAGCCGGTAGCGGACGTGCTCGACCGCGCGATAAAAGAGGGGGGCTGCTTGGAGGAGATGATCAGCGTGTACAAGCTCGGGCTCATGTGCACCAGCCCCCTGCCCACGAGCAGGCCCTCCATGAAGGAGGTGGTGCAGATACTCCAGCGCTGCCGCCCCCTCGATGCCTGCAATCACCGGAAGAAGGCCGAGTACGACGTCGCGCCGCTCCTCGGCGCCGAGAAGTACATCACGAGCTACAGGTGTGATTCGAAGAAGCTGATGGATCAGAGTGACAACAGCTTGGTCACTCTTGTGTGATGAGAGAGAGAGAGAAGGTGTTAAGAGTGAGAAGAGAAACAAATGTTGAATGTTAATTTGTAAATTTTTGTCTTCTCACTTTTGATGAAATTTTGATGTGTGTTCTATAGTGAGAATAGGTGAAGTAGTTGCGATAAATGCAGCAATTCTTGTATTATATGGTTTGATGCCATTGTATATTCTGAGAAATGGTTCTAATTTTAGGATTATGCCTCTCAATAAGGAATCTATGTATTTACATAATTACAAGAATCTATATGAATCTTGCAAAATTTAATTTGTCAAATAGAGGGTTTAGTTTTCAAAATTTGCCTACAGAATTCATTCCTGTTTGAAAGGCTAGAGGGTAACTCCTGCAAATTATTCCCTCTGTCCTACAAAATATATGCAAATTTTGTCATTTTTTCAATTTAATAAAATTGTGTAATTTTTATTTTTAGACATTATGTCTTATTTTTTAAAATTAACATCTCAGTTTATTTGCAACAAATATCAACTATGGACTAATTTCTCGTACTAGTATATAAACAAAGGAAAGTGGTTGTCTAGGCAGCATAGCCTTGGGCACTCATATAAATAACAAGATGAGAAGGATTGTCAACTTGTACATTATTATTTGCAACCATGACCATCATCAGACTTGGAAACAAAATCTGGCACCACATCCACTGCCTATTCGTCACTGACACAAACGAAGTTATCTCTTGCAGCATTCAAACTAAAAATAAGAAGGATTAAGGAGCACATTAGTTTCAAGAATACTCATAGTCTAGCATAAATGGATTGATTCTCCAAGTCTAATACTAAGATTTGCCACCGTGTATTAAGCTTCCAGCTCCAAGGAAAAGACCAAAAACAACAGCACTACCCAACGTCGTCCACCCAATTGGGTTTTTAGACGTGTCGTCTTAATTCTCACTAATAGACAACGTCTATGCTATAAACCGTTGTCTATCAACTTATAGACAACAGTTTTCGAAAACGGTTGCTTATATTATATTGTCTATCAGCTGAATTCTTGTAGTGCAAGTACCATACTTTTAGAAGACCTGGAACCTGCACTTTCACAACATCAAAATGCTTAAATAAGTTTCTACATGCTGACAACGACGAGAATCGACCAAGGTGGCTGAAAATTTGGAGCCCAAGCAGCATAATCATGAATGAACTCTATAACTGGAAATATGTATATTCCTCAAACATAAAGCTATAAGCTTGAATCTGTGTGCTTGCCTCTTGTGAATCTCTACAAGCTTTCAAACGAAACTAGAGTCTATTGAACAATTCAAAGCAGAGTGGAAGAAATGAGAGCGTTGCATAATAACTAAATCAGATAGATCGATGAAATGATATAGCAATCACATAATTCATGAATTAGATTATGAAATAGTAACAAAGTTGTTCGATCTTCAGTTCTAAAAATACTTAAAAGTTGTTCTATATGCTGAGATTTGCAATATTACCTGTATTTTGCGAGTTGATAACCCACTACCAGTGAAGCAAAGATAGAGAGAGATCTGCCAAAAAAGAAAACGTCAATGAACCCTCTCAAACAATAACAATAATAATGATAATATGAAAAACGTGGAAGCAACAAACCTATTTCAAAATTACTCGATTGGTATACAAGGCGGAGGGCTCAAACATCTTATACGGAATGCTAAGCTCAAATTCATAACTCCAACTCTTGATTATATTCACTGTTGATTCCATGTAAACGTAGTCACCATGTCGTCCACCACCAGATCCCCTGACACCACCACGTCGTCCACCACCGCCGCGGGTGACTCTGCGAACACGAGATATTGTGGCAGCACGATCGATCCGGTGAACGTCAATGTAAACACGAGGACGGAATGGAGTTCTCCTATGCTCCCAATCAAAATCCGTATATAGAATGCAAATTTTTGGTGATTGATTAAGATCTGCGTCTACGAGAGTCATCACCTTATAAAATCGTCGTACTAAACGCTCATCTACATTGGGATTACGAGGAATGTTGCTACATTTTTGTCCTATAATCATGTCATACACTTCATACCTAGACACCCCTAAATCACCATCAGTGACTCGAACAACCTCAGCACCATCCAAACAAGTATAGTCATTCATAATCACCTTCCATTGCTTTTGGTTGAGATCAAGACTTAATGTGAGGCCCACAGAAGTATCAGTGTGAAGGATAAAGGTGGTGTCGTTGGTGAAGTAGTAAGCAGTAATAAAAAAATATGGTTGAGGTGGACTCATAAGATGATCGGGTAAAGGGGCAGGGGCAGTTCCTCTGAGGTTCCATTCAAATAATCGTATATCTCAACATATCCCTCTGTACGAGCCGTCACCATAATTCTTGCTGAAAATGCGAGGATCTTTGTACGATCCGGAGTTGGCATGGCCACGGGATCTAATTTCTGACCGATCATAGAAGGGCACTGTTGCAACTTCTCCATGGCCAAAAGTTCTGGTTTTCCAGCAGAACAAGATGAGGAGGAAGAAGGAAAATCATAGAAATGCACGGATTTTCCATTAGGATTGCATTTATGATGGAAACCGTCAAACAAATAGAGCCTCGAATTTAAAATACAAATACCCATAGGATACCCACAATCGAATCGAATAGCAGGAGCTACAGGAGCATTTAGATTTAGAAGCATAGGGTTTGTATCGATATCAAATACATAAACATCTTCGAGCATTCTGTCATTATCTAAACAATCGCACAAGCAAAACAAATAAACCTTTTGTGATGCAGCAGCAGGGGATGATACACCGTCGGTCGCTGATGCCGACGCCGCCGCCATGGAAGATTGTCAACAGATATCTATCTATCTATTAATTATATAAAGAGCTGCATGTAGAAAAGCTCTCCATTATTTTTTATAGTATTATTCTAGTGTTAATATATAAGAATACCCATTTTTATATAGTAAAAATAAATTTTACCCACTAAAATAAAAATATAAAATTTTACCCACTTTTTACATGAAAAGACTGAAATACCCCTCCATATAAATGGTCAAATTCTCAAACCTAATCCTAGCCTCTCTCATTCTCTCCTCTCTCCCTCTCTGCACGCTCTCTCTCTCTGGCTCTCTCTCTCCCTCCCCCTTTCTTTCTCTCCTCCACCCAATAGCTGCGCTGCAAATTGGAGTACGGCGGTGGCGGGAGGGGCCGCGCCAGACGACGCAGATCTCGCGGCGACGAGGACGGCGGCGGCGGAATGTGAATTCAACGGAGATGAGGACTCCAAGGAACGGCGAGATGCAGAGTGGAAATTCGATGCCGGTAGCTCCATTTGCGGCTGATGCTAGATCTCTTCGGCGTGCAGCTCGCAGCGGTGGTGGCGATCGGATTCATCCTCGCCTTTTTCTGTTAATTGCTTGACGGTTCCTGGTCAAATGCATATTGCACACGTGAAAAATTGCCTCAGATCGGGATCTGGTTGGAGGGAACTATTTTAAAATTAACCATGGAGGAGTTGATGTCTTTTGGAGGGCCTGTCCCAGCATTGTTGCCTGATTTGCTCGGCATTCTGACTGGTATAGTGGTTGCAAGTTTTTTTGCAAGAGAACTCTCCTATTGAAGATGGCTGTATGCTGGAGATTTCTTCAAATTTTCAGAAAACTTGCTACAAAAACATCTCTCCTCTCTTTCTCTTTTCTCTCTCTCTCTCTCTCTCTCTCCTCTCGCCTTTTTCCTCTCTCTCTCATCTCTAGTCGGTCCTTCGCGGCTGATCGCCGCCGCCTCCATCAAGTTTCTTCTTCTGGTTGCGGAAGTGATTCTCCCAGGCCTTCCACTTCCGGCTAGCAATGAAAAGATATTGCAGTTTGCATTTTTGAAGATTAGGGTTAATTTTTATTCAAAGAAATTATCACTTCTTGAGAGATTGAGATTCTAATTGAAGAGAAATTTGTGGAAATGTTGAATTCAATTTGAATGTAATCGAAAAAACATATAAATAACAAAGAAATTGATGAAAATCGCGCAATTTTGTACAAATGTTCTTGAATTCACAACCAGGTTTATGAATTCACAACTGAATTATCAGCGTTGGTTGTGAATTCACAATTGAAATAGTGTTGGTTGTGAATTCATGTTTCATTGGTTGTGAATTCACAATTTAAAATAATGTTGGTTGTGAATTCAAGTTTTATCGGTTGTGAATTCATAACTTGAAATAGTGGTGGTTGTGAATTCACGCGAATTCACAACCAACACTTGTTATTCACAACTAATACTTGAATTTAGTTGTGAATTCCAGTTGAATTCATAACCAGTAAACAGTGGGTATTTGTAAAAATTTTATATGTAAGGGTAAAATGGTAAATGTGGGTATTTTTTTAAGTTTTTATATTAGTGGATAAAATTTATTTTTACTATATAAAAGTGGTTATTTTCAAAATCCACTCATTATTCTATGTGTCACTCTTACAATTTAATAATGTTTGTTTCGTTCTTAATTCTACACTATATAGCATGTTTACATTTATCTTCTATTATCTCATATTAAAATTAATACTCCCCCATTTCATGAAGCAAGACCTAGTTCTTTTCAGTACTGAAATTAAAAAATTGGTATTTTGTGTGTTGAGTGTAGCAGGTGAAAAAGTGAAAAGTTGAATAAAAGCTAATTTCTTTTGCTGTTTTTAGAAATTGGTCTTGCTTCGTGGGACAGACGAAAAATAAAACTTGGTCTTGTTTCGTGGGACGGAGGAGTACTAAACTTCATCAATTCATCATCATCTAAATAAAAGGCTCAATTTTCATGGATACATTAGCTTATCTATATTTCCCACATTGATATGCTATTAAATTTAATCATGGAAAATTAGATAAAGAAATACTTATAATATGTATTTCAAATAAATAGTTTTTCACATTTTTTTATAATTACAATAATTTTTCAAATTAAATTTATACTAAACTTCATAATTCAAAATCTAAAAAAAGTTGTAATTAGATTTCAATATTTGCAAATCTAAATAAAAATATAGACGTTTTTGAAAAAAAAGGGGGGGGGGGGGGGTTTGTCAATTGAATTTGGCCATATAAAATAAATAAAAAAAAGGTTTGTCAATCGAATTTGACCATTTAAAATAAATAAAATGATACTTAGATGTATTTTAAATAAATAAGTCGTTCAATTTAATTTGGTCATATAAAATAAAATCAAATTATACAAAGATATATATGAAGTAAATCATTTCTTCAATTTAATTAGGTCATATAAAATAATTTGAAATAAATCTTCATTCCCACGTTAATTTCATATGATATATCTAAATAAAAGGCTTAATCTCCATTCATACATTAGTTTATCATTATCACCACATTGATATTTTATTGAACTTATCATGATAATGTCTAGATAAATAAATAATTATAATATGTATTACAAATACGTAGTTTTTCACATTTTTTTTCTAATTGCAATAGTTTTCAACATTAAATTTATTTTAAACTTCATACTTCAAAATCTATATAAAAAAAATTGTTATTAAATTTCAGCATATACAATCCTAAAATTATAGATGTTTTTCAAATAAATAGATTCTTCAATTGAATTTGATCATATAAAATAAATAAGTTCTTCAATTTAATTTGATTATGTAAAATAATTTGAAATAAATCTTCATTTCCACATTGATCTCATACTAATAGAAAAGGAGCCTAAGCAATCTAAGACACAACTTGTGGATTGCCTATTCTACCCCTATTACATATTTTATTTTAAAGTTATATTGCATATTATATACTAATAAGAATATATTAATTCATTAGATATTACACTAAATTTATACGATATATATCTATAGCTATTGATAAGGCTTATAAATAAATATAGTGTCAATATATGAATCTAGCCTATTTTATATAGTAAACTTAAAAATTGGCCAGTCAAATAAAAACTTTAAAATTTGGCTAGATTTTATGTGAAAGTACAATTTTACCCTTAACATAAAAACTATAAAAATGGCCACTCACCCTCCCTGCCTCTCTCTCTCTCATGCTCATTCTCTCCATCATCTCTCTCTCTCACGCATCCTCTCCTCTCCTCTCTCTATCTCCACCGATCGCCATCGAGAAACGCCGCCGTCTATCTCTACCGATTTTCATCGACGTCGCCGTCTATCTCCACTGCCTTCATCTCCATCGATGCCGCCGCCTTCATCTCCATCGATGTCGCCGTCTATCTTCACCGCCTTCATCTCCATCGCCGCCGCCGTCAATCTCCACCGCCTTCATCTCCGCCGCCGCCTTAATCCTTAGGTTGCTGGTTCAAATCCGGCAGTGGTTGTGGGTGGATGTTGCAGATCTAGGGTTCCAGACATCCAGGCGTGGTAGATCTAGGGTTCCAGGCGGCTTGGGGCTTGAAATCCGAAGCGTCGCCGCCTCGGCCTCGTCGCCTCCGCCATCTCCTGCTTCGTCCCCTGCCGCGAAGCGCCACCGCCACCGGCCTCGTCGCCGCTTGCAAACAGTTTATTAGAAATTATTTCTTATGTTATTTTGTACTTGTTCTTAAGTAACACTCAAGATTTTATGGTGTTTCTCTAGTGAATTAATCTGATTTCTATTGGAGCATATAAACTTCATCCTTATAGAAATGGTGGCTATCAAATGTATGTGTTGCTGAGAACCTTTTTTTGCCCTCGGAAATGATTTTGAGCAGTGATTGGTTATATAGTTCATGTCATTTTATGCTATGCTGTCATTATGTTTGAGATCTGTACATCATTTTCTGATGTTGTATTAACTATAGAAGCACAATTTGCTGAGTTCTGTCATCTGTTTGAAAGAGAATGCCGGCTAAACTGTTTGTTAGGTATTTTAGTTTGAGTATACAATGCTCGACTGTATATGTTATTCTGCACTTGTGCTTTTTGTTGATAATATATTGTTGTATTTTGATTGTTGATTTAGAGGA